>NC_080388.1:65240639-65392617 GCF_028751815.1 Salvia miltiorrhiza | reverse complement strand
CCTCTCTCTTTCTCATATTCCTCTGTCTCTCTCCCGTGGCTGCGCGGCAGCGACGCCGAGCAGAAGTCACCGGAGCTCTCGCGGCTTGGGCAGAATTCGTCGGAGTAGAGGATGAGGCGGCAGCGGTGGAGGAGATTCGGTCCTCTGAAATCAGCGGCGTGGAGGAGGGACTGGTCAGGTGGCGGAGGATGAGGCGGCGACGGTGGATCTGATCTGATCGTTGCGCCGCCTCCTCCATCGGCAGATCTGATCTCCGCCTCCTTCGATTTCAGCCATCGACAGATCTGATCTAATCTGTATTTGTGTTGCACGTATGGCACTATTAGTGCACACTTCCCCTTAGGGTTTAGATATTCCATTTAGGGTTTAAATTATCCATTTGAGGTTTAGATGTTCCATTTAGGGTTTAGATTATCCATTTAGGCTTTAGATGTTCCATTCAGGGTTTAAATGATGTTATTGTTTCTGTATTTGTGCTGCACGTATGACACTTATGGCACTACTAGTGCCATAAATGCCCAAATGACCATTTTACTTAGTTTTATTTTGAATTTCGTTGGCACTTATGGCACCATAAGTGCCAAAATGACTATTTTACTTGGTTAGTGCCATAAGTGCCAACGGAAATTCAAAATAAAACCAAAGTAAAATCTTGGCACTTATGGCACTATTAGTGCCACAAGTGCCTAACCCGACCCGACACGCAACCCGCATGCCTGATCCTACCCGGTCCGCCTCATTAAGGGTAAAAACGTCCAAATGAATAAAAATGGCCAAATTTTGTATTTTTTAAATGTGTGACCATAAATTGTGTTTTATGCTTCATTTTGGCTACTTCAAAATTTTACTCTAATTATTTTATAATTTGGTGATTAACCATATTAAGTAAACACCCATGTGGGAGTCCACAATTGGTAAAGTAACTAAGGGGTGAGGACGCAAACGTGAAACGTGCATGATTGATCAACAAAATCAAATTAATCTTATCCTCGTTTTCAATTCTTCTCCGCCACCGCTGACCACGGCACCACCACCCACCCTCAAATAGATCTTCTCCGATTCTCTACAAACTCCTTGTAAATAACCAATCAAACCATAATCCTAAAATTCAACCGATTCTCTACACTAAGCATCGCTTAATTATTCAAGATTTGCGGAGAGGGTTTATATTGGGCGATCGATTTGATTCGATCCGTGGATGGCGGTGTTGTTGGAGGACATAGTGAAGTCGGTGGAGCATCTGCTGAAGCTTATCAGCAAGACCAGCCAGGAACAGACCTATGTGGACCCCACGCTCGATCCGGTTCTTCTCGTGCCCGGGATCGCCGGTTCCATTCTCAACGCCGTCGACTCCGAAACGGGTCGGACCGAGCGGGTCTGGGTCCGGATTCTTGGGGCTGATCACGAGTTCCGGGACAAGCTCTGGTCCCGCTTCAATCCTGCTACAGGTCACTTCTAATTTTGTATGTGTTTTTATTTCTAATGTGGAGTTTTTGAAGAATTTTCTTATGTGAGGTGTTGTTGGTGCCTGAAGTGAAGTGAAGCAAGGTTGATCAGCTTGGTTTTATGCTAATTTGCTTCTAGATTGATTTGGTTTTCGGCAGTTGCTTGTATCTTTTATCTTCATTAGGTTTGCTACATCCTGCCTTGTTTCGGTGGAGTACACGTATAGGATTATGCATAATTTGAACTAGGTATAATCACAGTTTTATATATAAATGCCGTAGAATTTGAAAGTATTTTACTTTGATAAGATAATATAATCAAAGTGTGGCCTAAACTATATGAACTGCCTAAACTGTACGATGGAGATATATGCTTTGGTTTCGCGAATAAGATACAATAAATTTGGAAAATTGGTTTCCGGTAAGCTTAATAAGGAATAGATTTATGAACCATCCTATCAATTTGCCATTTTGACTTGGGTGTTCTACTTTCAAGACTTTAAAAAAAAAAAAAAAAAGATTATTTGATCTGGGACATAACATGCCAATTGAAACAGGTAAGACAGAGTGCTTAGATCCTGGCACACATATTGAGATTCCCCAAGATAGATATGGCCTATACGCAATTGATATGTTGGACCCTGACATGGTAAGTTTTGCTCCTTAATTCTGGTCATTCGGCAGATTGCATTTTCCTTTAGTGTGAGGAGACTGCAGTTCTTCGTTTTTGCTGAATGCTGCAATTCATCTTTGTTGTGGTTTTTAATTTTTTATCCTGAATTATTTTGCAGATTATTGGCAGCGAGTGTGTATATTATTTTCATGACATGATAGTTGAGTTTATCAAATGGGGTTACAAAGAGGGAACAACACTCTTTGGGTTTGGATATGATTTCCGACAAAGCAATAGGTAACTGCTATGTTCTTTGAGAAAATTATTCACTAACTCCCTAGGTTCTAGTGACAATCACAATATATGTTAAGTAGTAGTGAGGTGGCATATTGCCGCCCTTTATATAGATAGGAAATGGATCATATAAGTTAGCTGGAGTCCCTGTGATTATGGATCAGAAAGATCTGTAATTCTGTACCCTCTAACATGTAGCTTGCTGCAGGTTCATAATTTTGTGCTTCCTTAATTTTTAGGGGCTGGAGGAATTTAGTGAGACATATTCATTTCCTGCTCCAAATGCTGCAACTAGGCATTCAATAGCTTAGCATCAGTGTAAGCTATTGACAATTACATCCCTGTCCCGACAAACCAATACTAGAATATATCAAGCCATTATCTTACTCTTCCTACATTTCTCCCTAAAAAACCTTTGCAGCAACATTGGTTTGTATTCTTTAACGAGAGCTTAAGCTAAAACAGTCTACCTTGGGACCATGTCTCCCTTATAAGTTGTTTCTGGTGCCATAATCAAAATACCATTTGGTATAGACTGTATAGCTGGCAGAGATCCAATCTACTCGTTGTTATAATTGTTATCTTTATTCCAACCAAAATTAGAAAGTGACTTTGAAGATAAACAATGTTGTTAATTTTATATGATAACCTGGTAGTGTTTCCTTTCTCTCATCATCCCTTCACCACATTTGTTGGTCTAGTGTGAACTTACTGCATGCTAATGTGATTAATTCATGGTCCTACTTCTTTCTAGACTTCAGGAAACGCTGGATCGCTTTGCAGCAAAACTGGAGTCAGTTTATACAGCTTCTGGAGGGAGAAAAATAAACATAATAAGTCATTCTATGGGTGGTCTTCTGACAAAATGTTTTATGAGCCTGCATGCTGATGTAATGCTCTCACTCTTTCTGAATCACTTATTCCACTTTGTTTCCACCTTTTTCTGTTCTCTCTGATAGGGCTTCTTCTCGATCATTAACTTCTAGTTCCTCTTTGTTGTAGAATATGTATCTAATGTCGATTGCATCATTTTTCAGATCTTTGAGAAGTATGTCAAAAGCTGGATTGCTATAGCAGCACCATTTCAAGGTATATTAATGTTCGGGCTAAGATTTTCTGTGGCTGCGACCCATTTAATTTTCATCAATTTTTTCAATGTGCTAGCTTCAAACAATAGAAAAATCTTGAGGGTTCCCTATTCAACCTCCTAATTAATGATGTACAAATATCCTGTCTGGGTTCTTACAGGTGCACCTGGATATATAACATCCACATTTTTAAATGGGGCATCGTTTGTTGAAGGATGGGAACAGAATTTTTTTATTTCAAAATGGAGCATGCAGCAATTGGTATGAACTTATTACTGTGCACCACCTTTAGTGTTTGAGCGTGCAGCTATATTTGTAACAGCTTTTTTTTTCTTCTTATTTATAAAAGGTCGATGCTCGACTTTAGAAATTATCCTGTGATCCCACTGCTTGATACATGTGTCTTTGGCATGGCTTGAGCTGTGCAAAGTAACTTATGCCCTTTGCTTAAGCATTGTTGTGAAAGCCATGATTTATGCTATGATATTATTTCTTTACAGTTTTCTTGTATATTTTATATTTGGAGATTAATTTTGTTGTCCTCTCTGTTTCAGCTGCTTGAGTGTCCGTCAATATATGAATTGATGGCCTGTTTAGATTATAAATGGGAACACGTTCCCCTTCTTGAAATTTGGAAAAAGAGATGTGATAGTGATGGGAATTCCACTACTGTGCTAGAAACTTACCCGCCTGTTGAAGCTATACCAATCTTTATGGAAGCTCTTTCAACAAACACTGTAAGCTGCGAATTTTATTGTAAATGTGGTAGTAGATTACACGAAATGATTCTTGTCTTGTGAATAAAATATATAATACTTGCTTTCTGCTTATATGTGAAGTTGAATGTCTATCAATGCAAATGTTGCTTGAGCTTTACCAATTAATTAATTTTATAAATAATATGCTGATTCTGTATGATCTTGAATCACCTTACAGAAGAGAAAAAAATGAAAGTGTTTTAACTAGCATTGGTAAAGTAAAATTGCACATTAATAGACTACGTGGAAATAGCATTACTATTTTTTAATTCTGTTTTTTAGAATGACTGATGTATTCGATGATGGTTCTCTGCAGATCTGTTACAGTGGTGTTGATATGTTCATGCCATTCAATCTTGAAATTTTAAAATGGGCTAATGAGACACGCAAATTGTTAAGCTCAGCCGTGCTTCCCGAACAAATTAAATTCTACAATATTTACGGCACAAATAATGAGACACCACATTGTGTTTGGTAATCAAAATCATATGCATAACTATGCATGTCTCATATATAATGCATATTCGATTTGTCAATATCCTCACAAGGCAATATGCTGCAGTTATGGAAGTAATGAGGCCCCAGTCACTGATTTGCGAGAATTGCCTACCCTCCAGGTAGAATCTTAGATGAACAATGATGTTGATATTTCATGAAAAGTTTTTGGTGCATCTCTTCTGTCCTCTACTTATTTGTCTCAAGATCTCCTTATTCAGTCAAAAATAAGTATAACACACATACAAATTCGGCTTTCTATGTATTATGGTTATGATTTTAAGTTATTTAGCATTAGTTTTGTGAATTCTTGCAGGCCAGGTACATAAATGTTGATGGTGATGGGACCGTTCCGCTGGAATCTGCTAAAGTAAGTTGTCTCAATTCTTTGCTTGTAAGGTTTGATTATGAACTTTTTTATTCAATTTCTCATTGGATATATATTCTTGGAGAGTCGCCTGCAGATATGTAAAATCTGATGTAGAAATAATTTGTGTATTGTTATAGGCTGATGGACTTCGTGCAGTAGCACGTGTTGGGGTCCCAGGGGATCACCGGGGCATCCTCTGTGAGCGTCATGTGTTCAGAATCCTGAAGCACTGGTTGCGGGCAGACCACGATCCTTTCTACAACCCGGTAAATGACTATGTGATCCTACCTACTGCTTTTGAAATGGAAAGCACCAAAACAAAGGGCATGCAAGTGACTTCTCTCAGAGAGGAATGGGAAATTGTTGGGGACGACCAAGACTGCGCAGAGAACATGGCAGAGAAAGAGCCTTTGGTGGGTTCGATTACGGTTGCTCGAACGAGCGGTGATAGGTCTGTCCAGGAGGAAGCTCATGCTACTGTTACAATTCAGTCACAAAACGATGGTAAGAAGCATGTGGAGCTGAATGCTGTGTCGATCTCAGCAAGTGCGTAGATATCTCTTGTGAGTTATCACTATCTGTAAATAAAGCTTGTCATGAAACACTGTGTCCTATTATAAACATTTTATATAAATATATATCGTGTATATATTAATATATGTTACTACTCGAGAAGTATTGCATGTTAATGCTACAAGCCCATTGGCCTTTATATCCTAATGTATATATTTAATTTATTCGAAGCCACTTTATTTGAGAATATGAATAGCAGTAACAAGAATATGATTGTACACAAAGTAGGGCGGGAGCAGAGCATTCGGACGGTTTGAGTCAAAACCTAATCGTATCGGGAAATTGAAAATTCGAATTTCTGAAACTTTAATAACCCTTTAAATTAATTTTAGATTTGAGTGGGAGTGAAGATTAGAGTTGGAAAATCATGAAAAATGTATTTCATTAGGTATTTCAGTAGTCTTGGTTTCACCCAAATTCTTGGGCTATAGAACCGAAATGAGTCGGAATTTACATTTGAGTTTCCATGTACAAAATTCGAATCAAACCCGAAGTGGCCCCAAATTGGCAAATTCGATTCGATTCGGCTTTGGTCTCCCCTTATTATTACATCCAAAGAAAGCATAAAATGAGGTTATGTTTCTCTCTCACACAAATAAAAAGGCTTATAGTTACAACATTCACAATTACTATATGGATGAAAGAATAGGTAGGGAGGTGATAGCTCAAGTAATAAAAAACATGCTTCTAGTTTGAGTTAGGCGAATCAGATAGCTTTCTTTTCTTACATTCTGTTTCACCCAACTGCAAAGAAACAGAAATTTCTTGTGCACTCTCATCTCTCATCTCACTTTGGTTTGCCGGAGATTCCCCCGAAAGCCTGGTGATGAACTGATGCTCCACCACCGGAGCGGCCTCAAGACGACTCTCGATGTGAAACTCATCATTCCTGAACAAGGGCGTATGAGAATCATCATCACTAGAAGCTTGAGGAATGCTTAAAGCATGAACATCATAGTTCTCTTCCGACTTGTCCTTGGTTGTGGCCCACTCTATCGGCCAAGAAGTGGAGTCTCGTGCACCGGATGCACTCCTCTGCTCTTGCAGCGCAGCTGTTGAGTTGAAACAAGACGCGATCAGAGATATGATTATGATTATGATTATGATGTATGTAGCACCAACCTTGAAGGCCTTGTGCACAAGTTATGAGATCAAGTTCGAGGAGATCAAGGAGACGCCCTAAATCAACTCCGCTAGTCCAATTCTCCGGAGGGTGGCCTGGCTTCAACTTCAACCGACCCCGGTTAGCTGTCCCGCCCCAGATGATCCCAACGGGGCGTGGCTTGTCGCCATTGGTGCCAGTTAGTAGTATGAGGCTGCCACTGTCACCTTCAAGATCAAAGGTGTGCTGATCCTCTCCAACAACAAGAAAATCAGTGAAGAAACACATGCCCTTCTCATCATTGTACTCTAGAGAATACGCCACTATAGTCCCACTTGTCAAACCAGAACTCCTCCCAACTTTCATTACTTGCCTCCCAACAAGGCTCTCCACACGACACTGTAAGTCGATTTTGTTCACTTCACCAATCTCACCTATGCCTCTCACTAGTGTTGTCACATTCCTCATGTTCAAGTCTTCCGCAAAAGGGATGAAGGCCCCATCTGCGCGTACAAATGTCTCTACACGAACCAAATTGTAATCAAGAATCTGCAAAGACAGAGAGAGGCAGAGACAGAGAGAGATGTTTTCTTCTACCTGGATTTGTTCCTGCAAAAGTGCCATACCAACGATCATCACTGATGAAGGAAGTAGCTCTTTCGACTGCGCCTAGATAGACACCTGGCCCAAGGCTTGGTGGCAATGGATGAAACATCTTTTGACTTGGGAAATCAAGATCCACAGCTACATGCCTATTTGTGAGGAAACCAACCTGCCTATTTCCTGTCCTGCTTCTAACAATGGCACCTAATGTTCCATAATTTTCTTGGCTAGCAACCTGCAACTGCAACCGATTATTCAACCATACCAACATAAGTGTAACATAGATATGTTGTTACCTGAGAACCAGATCCAATGCATGGATCACTCCCACCAAATCTATCTACTAGCTCTGTGTAGAACTGCTCTGTCGGGGTAGCTGCAGGCGCTCCGTAGTAGGAGAATTCCACAACATCAACTTCACACCAAACACCTCCAGGTCCCTACAAAATCAAAAAACTCAAGAAGTTAGAGATTTTGATTTTAGTTAATGAAGAAGAGATTATGAAAGCTACCTCAAGAGCTGTAGGTAGGCATTGAGCAGGGTTGAGCCATTGCCTATGAACTTTTCTACCAACAAAGACAAGTATGGCTGGTATATCAGTTAAAGAGCCCCTCCTGATACGAAGGCCAATGGCTGTACCCAGACTAAAGCGCCTCAGAAGCTTGCTGTGAAACGCTCTAATAGTCATCAGTTCCAGCAAGGTAGTGGCCTGCAATCCTGTTGGGCGACGCCCATGGATTTCACTCAAAACCCCCTTTTGAAGATTGCCAAAATAATGTGCTCTATCCTCTGCTGCATCGCTTATCCTGCAAGCCGGCCACGAGAAGTATGCAGCATTGCTCTCAGAACCTGCTGCAACGAAGCTCTGCAATGGCGGTGGACTTGAACCGGGAAGATTCAGATTGATGTCATACTCCCTCTCTAAATCCAACTCCAATTCTGACGAACCAGAGTTGTGTGCACTTGAATCCATTCTACCCCTATCAACTCAAACAAGATGATCAACAATCAATCAAACAGACCGTGTATGAATCGCAACAAAAAGCTATCTTGATTTTGGCAGCATAAGCAATGAAAAATACAATTAAGAGAAAACATTGAGACTGCTTGAATTTTTGAAGAGTAATATCACAAACAGCAGCTACTGAAGAAAGCCCGTTTAGTTTGTTAGAGAAGAACAATTATCACTTCATTTAGAGGAAAGTATACCAACGGCCAATATTGAATTTTTATGAGAGAAACAACGAAATGAGAAACTCCAACTCTTTCATAGAATAAGTCACTGCTGCAATGAAACTACGAATAACAGGAGTGAAGAAATTCTAAATGTGGGGAACTAATATACAGATAATAAATATCAGAGATTCGGAATATCTGTTCTTACAGTTGAATTATCTAAAAACTACCTCATGAACTGAGCAATAATCAATCCGAAATATAGAAAAAAGGAAAGAATATAATAATGCAAACTCACTCAAAGATGAGCTGTATACGACAAGAAAATATTCAATGCCCTAACATAGGCTTGTTCTTCTCCCACAACCATATTCTTGGAATTGAGAATGAATCTGAATCACAACTGGGAGTTCATGAAGGGAAGCTCAGTGCATCTGACTACTGTGTGTGAGTGTGCGTGTGTGTGTGAGAGAGAGGGAGGGGGCAAACGGGAAAACTTTATTTGGGAAAATGGACTATTTTTCAGAAGGGTGATAAAATAATAAAGCTGTGTATATTCAATTCTTTGTACGAGCACATAAATACTCGATAAATCTTGCAGTATAGTATTTCTTTGAAGAAGGGAGAATGATTATTAGCAGTAAATCACAGTAATGAGCTTCTTGGCCGTCGATGCTGCCGTCACAATCAATCTCGCACAGTATTGCTTTTATGGCCACTCATGATATGAGTGATCAAATGATGGCACACGTTGGTCAAGTACTATTGATGAACAACGGTGGAAGAGAGAGAAACGAGCTAGCTAAGTTCAAGATTTCATTTTTATGATCTTTTTTTTTCTTCTTGGATTCCATTCATGATATATGTCTCCTTCTGGATTAAGGGCCCATACAGATTTGCTTCCATAAAGCTGCACATTTTTATTTTATCTTCACAAATGAAATCATTTTCCCTTTTCATGGGCTGTGGAGAAGATGGTTGTATATGCATTATAATTGCTAGTTTTTTGTGATCAAGACATTCTTAACTAGACTAGACTGCTCATTCTTCAACCTTTTCATGTGAAATCTTGCACGAATTCTTGGTGCAAGAAAGAAAGCAAAAATAATAATCTTTTTTCTGTTTGCAACAAAAACTGGTGTTTATGTCGATAATTTGTGTATTCTTGATACCTAAATCTAGAAGAAAAGATATGTAGATAAAGCTGACCAAGTTCAAATATTCACTATTTCTTCAAGTTTCAACTATCTCCACTGTGAGAGAGAGAGAGAGAGAGAGAGGAAGGGAGACAGAGAAGGGTGCAGCCATTATATGTTGTCAGTTGGATTATCTTCACTCATTTTTGTCAATTATAAAATGATTATGAATGTGGGACTCATCCTCCAATTTCAAGAATCATATAATGAGATTTTTGGGCATTGAAGATTAGAAAGGTGGGCCGCCCACTGCCAAGGAGCTAGCAACACATGTACCAACCATGTCTCTTTAATTATTACTATTTGTTTCATTCAACTGTTTGTCTGCTACTGCAAAATCCAATTTCATAGACGAATAATTGGAGAGATATTCTTTACGACTGTGCAAATATGCAATAGATACAATTCTTCTCCTATGTTGCATGGGTACGGGGGGTGCGGATGCGGGGGCGATACGATACGAGTACGGGGATACGGATTTTTAAAAATTATAGGGTGCGATTCGGCAAGGATACATCTAATTATTAAAATTTTATGATATATAATGCTTATAAACTATATACAATTTAAATTTTCTTAAATTAATTCTATGTAATTTACATTTTATTTTACCCAAAAGTTAAGCATTTTCAATTATATAAGTTAATTGAGCAACAATATAACGATTCAAATATTATTAGTCCAATATATAAGTCATGACTGAAAATAAAATTATCAAAATAATCTTGTGTAGGCCTTTCGTGCACGAGATACGTGAATTTCGCCTATGGAATTTGCGAATCCAGTTTATTTTTATAAATTGTTTTAAAATATACGTCACGTGGCGAATCGGGTGCGAATCCGACGAGAATCCGAGAGAATCGCACCCTAAAAGAATCTGATTCGCCGTACATGCTGATTTTTGAAGAATCCGTGCATCATAGTTCTTCTCCATTGGCAAAAAATGGTAAAATTCTTCCAAAATTTGTTTGGCCAATGAAAGGTTAATGTGGCAATGCCGGATGCGATGCGTACTTGAATTAAAAGAATGGTGATGGATATTTTCTACTCCAGCGTCGAATATCTACGTGAGGAGTGAGGTAGAACATCCTTCCCTCATATATCTTTAGAATCAGAAAATAAGGCCAGGATATATTTTTTTTGATTTTTTTTTTGTTTTGAAAATTACAAGAGAAATCTAGTATATAAACAAATCAACAACTCACATACAGGAAGAACCTCTACACCATACAAAGGTGGAAAAACAACCGCACACAAGAATGATTAAACCAATACCTCTCACAGAGGAGAATCTTTATTTTTTATTTTTGAAAAAAGATCGTATGATTAAGTAGGAGATATTACTAGTTAAATCTATATCTATACTAATACTCATAGAGAAAGTGCCTTTGTTCTAAAAAAAATAAAAAAAAATAGAGTAATTGCATTGGGTATTGTCGGAGATAAATCCAACAACTACGGATAAGGACGTCGGGATCATTCAGTACGATGGGCACTAGCAACTTGAAACACGAATAATGTTAGAGCCCTTCTTAGAGCACCAGTGGGGATGTTGATGGAAGAGCCTCCGACGCTCAAGTCAGTAAATAATATTAAGAAAAACCGTATTAAAAATAAAAGAAATAGTAAATCGGGTCGATCTGGTCGACGAGTTGAAGGGCAACTGAGCAATGAGCGAGGGCCGTTAGATCGTCCAGGCTGATCTGGTCACCAAAAAACCTAAGGCTGAGAGCGTGGAGGCAAAATAGTGCGAGTGGGGAGAGAATGTGGAGAGAACGTGTTGGAGTGCGAATGATTCAATGGGTCTTGTTGACCTAATTGATTTTTATTTATACCGTGATGGCCTGACGGCTAGGGTTTCGTTGGCACGTCTCCTTCAACCCTAGTCGTTTCGATATTCGTGGGATCGTACCCCTGATCTAATTTTTTGCCTTCTCCCTCAAGTCGCCGCCCTTTTTAGGGTTTGGATTGATGTGCCTTAATGACCTAGAGTATGAGCTGAATTAATTGAAATTAATTCAGCTTTTCGAATTGGGCTGAACATTTGGACCGCGAATATTTATTCAAATGAACTATACGAATTTTGCCCACTACAGACATAACATGTGAATTGCCTACTTTACCTTTATTATATATTTTATTTTAAGTTTATTTTTTATATATGAGTATATATTTATGTTTGAATTGAATCGGGAATTCTCACATGTATAAGTCATTATAAGAAAATATCCTACAACAATCATCTCCTCACCTAATGAGATCGCATATTAATCTCCATTTTCTTCTTTCGATCCGAACAGAAAATATGAAATTCCAATAAATTAATAGGAATTATGGCAAAAAAATACACGAACTTTGAAAAAAGTTGTAATTTTTACCTAAACTTTTAATTAAGCAAAAAAATACATGAATTTAAATTTTTATTATAATTTTTACCTAAATTTGACTTTTAATGAAATTAGAGCTTAATTGACAGTCGAAATTAAGTCAAATATATTAATTTTTGCCTTTTTATACTTCCGAACTTCTAAATACTCATCATCATTATAAGTTAGACTAACATTAGGTGAATTTTCAATTGCCAATTAAGTTTTAATTTCGTTGAAAGTTAAACTCGGGTGAAAATTGCAATAAAAATTTAAATTCATGTATTTTTTGGCTGAATTGAAAGTTCATGTGAAAATTGTAACTTTTTTCAAAGATCGTGTATCTTTTGGCCATAACCCCAAATTAATATTAATTGCACTATTAATTGAAGATCTCCATATGCCAAATAAACATTCGTCTACTTTTCTATGTATTTCCAAATTAATAAATCCATACCTAATAGGTTGAAAAATTTGCAGCGGAATCTCTAGAAAGGTGGAAAAACTATCCGCATGCAGACGGGATTACTATCCACATAAAAATAAAAAAATTATCTGCACCACACAAATGTAGAAAAACTACCCGCGTGCAGGCGATTACTATCCACACAAAAATGAGAAAATTATCTGCACGCAAGCGGAATTTAACCCAAGACCTCTCACAAAGGAGAATCTTTTGGGTGCCTCATCTTTATCACTTGAGCTAGGCCTTATTGACATATCTATGTATATCATATTAACTATAATTTCACTACGTCAATTTCGATTTAGGCGAAATATGTTGTAAATTATGAATCTATAAAAACTACTTTTTTAGGAGAACATATAAAAATTAATTAGAAGTTACAAAATTATTTATGGACTAATAGACACTTTGAAAAAAAATATCTAAATATTTTGATGGAAGTTTTAATAAGATAACAATATTCATTGGATAAAAAAATGTGTTGTAAACATATTAATCATTTATTTGATAAGTCTCCAATTATAAAATGAATTCATATTTATTTTAACCATATATTATTGATCATAACTATTTTATATAACATAACTAACTCATGAATTTTATCTTCCTAGAAAATATAAATTAATTTATTATTATTTTAATTAAGTACAATATCTCCGTGCATCGCATGAAATAAAAAAGTAAAATTATTTTAAGTTAAAAACTAATATTTACCATACAAAAAACAATTACATCTTAAATATTTTTCAAAAATAAGAATAAGTAAGAAACATTTAGTGGGGTATGTAGTAGATAAGATGAATAGAGCCTTCATGTTTTGGATAAAATAATTGGGCTATAAGCAGTCCCACTTTTCCTGTTCAATTTGGGCTGAGTACTACGTCGGTCCAAAGATGGAGAATGCATCCAAAAATTATCAATTCCTTCCATAGTTTTTAGATCTTCATCAAATTCAATGTACACAAATTTCATATTCTCCTCAATATCTTTAACAATTTCTCGTCTCCATTCTTTAGCATTGCTAATTGTTTTTCTCTATTTTTTTAGCATTGCTAATTATTATTTCCAACTTGATTATCTTATCGCCAATATGCCAAAATTTGTTCAAATGTATGATTGGATTCATCTAGAAAAGAAAGAAAAAAATAGAGTAAAAACAAGAGTAAAAAATCAATTGATACCGAACCGCTCCCTCATGAATTTATCTTGAATCGTGATCTTTTGGCTCAACTTTATCCAAGTTTTGCCGAGGGAGCAACCCCATGAGAATGAAATTGTAGAAAAAATATTTAAAAAAAAAATTGAGAAAAAATTAAAAATAAACATCGAGAAAAAAAATATAAGAATCGATCTTAGAAACTAAAAATCGAGAAAAAATTAAAAATAAACATATGAATTGGAAGAAGAATAGTAAAAATAGTTGTGTGATTTGTTATGTAAAATGTGACGAGGAGAAATGAGTCAGTTTAATTAATTTTTATTGGACTATGAGTTCCACAATTTGGGTCAATATATCTGTGTTCGGCTCAAAAATGGTTTTTATTTCAAGTTTTCAATTTCGAGTATTTGAACTTATCGTTCTGTGTCAACTTTGAGATAGTACTCTCTCCGTCCCGCAAATAACTTTGTAAGAGGAATGTACATGAGTTTTAAGACAAATTGTTGAGTGTATTATACTAATAATTAGTATTGGAAGTTATGAAAATGTATTATAATTACTATTGAAAGTGGTTAAAAAGTGAAAATTAAGAATAAATGGAGTATTATTATTGGTGAGGTAGTATTCCAAAATTGATAAAAAAGTTATTTGAAAAATGAAATATTCTAGGAAGTTTATTTGGGATGGAGGACCGGAGGAGTGTATTTTTCTGTTAGGTAGTATTTATTCTAATTATTAATTTTTAATTTTTAGATTATATTGGAACAAAAATAGGAAAGTTTTAATGTTTGATATTCTAATTATGGATTTTCAATTTTTAGATTGTCTCGAAACAGATAATCTAAAGTTTGAATGTTTGATATTGTAATTTGTAAAGCCCATAGAATGAGTTACCTTCAACACATATTTTATAGGCTAGAAGCAATTGATTTGAAATTTATACCTATTATAAAATAATTTTATTTTATAAAAATTGATTTGACCATTATACTCCTCGTATATATTAATAAGGTTAATTGTGTAACTTAATATATTTATATATAATAAATTTAAAATATATTATGATTTATGTTTTATAACTTAATATTCTCTCTGTCCACGAAAGAACTTCCTATCTTTTCTTTTTGGGACGTCCACAAAAAAACTTCCCACCTATTTTTGGACTATATCCCACCAGGGCCACCACTTATAATTACTCTTACTTTTCACTTTTCACAACTCTCAATATTAATTATAACACATTTTCACAACTCCCAAACTCAACTACTTTTTCTCCACTCTCAATACATTCAACAATATTTTTCTTAAAACTCGTGCCACTTCCTCCTAGAAAGTTATTTCATGGACGGAGGGAGTAATTATTTAAGTAGTAGTATCAATCCACATAAGTTAGTATTTTTTATTATGTAAATTTAATAATTTAGAATTAAAATAGAAATGATTTGTTGTTTCATTAGAAGTTTAATTTTGCTAGAATCCTTGAAATTATAATTTATTATATAAAGATGGAATCTAAAAAATAAACATGAATTTCATAATATTATTCTTTTCTTTTTTGTTGTGTTTTCTAAGGGGTGCTTAATTAATTAAAATTATTTTTTTATGCAAAATTTAAATGATCTTTTTTTAAAAAAAATTATGAGTTTTATAATATTATAATCGTCTAACATTAACAAATAACTGGTTCAAAAAATATATTACAAATGATAAATATTACTATCAAATAAAATAAAATATAAATTTATACTCATAAAAAAGTATTTATTGAAATATTTTTGTTACTGGTACAAAAAAAAGAAGAAGAGAAAAGTGAGTTGATTTTCCGTGAGACCGATGTCATTCATGAGATCGATTCTCACCAGGAGAGTATAAATAAAAAGTGTACTCAATTTTACAAACAACATACGCTAGTGGTATGCTCCTTTGTCTACTATCTCTAAAAGCATCCACAACCCTTGTGTCTTAGGTGGTGATCCCCTTCTAAGACACAATCCTCCACAGCCCTTGTGTCTTAAATCTCAATTTCCACAAAATTCTCATTTCTACACTTCTATGTTAAAATTTTAACTTTTAATTAAAAATAAAATTCAATATTACATTAAAAATAAAAATTACATAATTTAAATAATTACAAAAATTACATAATTAAATTTAATTTAAAATTTAAAATTTTATTAAAATTAAATATTCAGTATTACATTAATTAAAATAAAATATAAAAGTATAAAATTAAAAATATTACAATAATTTTTTAGGTGAAAAAACTAAAATAATTAAAAACAAAAAAAAGTTAAAAGAATGGATCCCACCCGCCGCCCACCATCTTCTCTTTCTTTCCCAATTCTTTTCCTCCCCATCTCCTCTCTTTCTCTGCAACTTTAAATTCATGACATTCAAATTTTGTAATTTTTTCTTTTTTAATTAAATCGTGCGCGTGTAGCGCACGGATGTCGATTTTCTTCGCCAACGACCCAATGCTTAGCGGAGACACGGCGTCGACACAGGGCCATGCTCCAGCGCAAGTGTGGCGCCGACGACCCGGGTCGATCCGAGGCGATGGAAGCGCGCTGGAGATGCTCTAATGCGCACGGTTGAAGTTCTCGCTGATTTTTCATTTATATTACTTTTTTTCATATTAGTGGTTACTTTTTAACATTACCTGTATTCATATAAATTGTTACTTTTTCATACGACAATAATTACAATTGACCAAATAAATGAAACGGACAATTTCTCATTTTTTTTTTCATTTGATTTAAACATTACCTTTATTCATATTAATACATTATCTTTCTTCATATTAATTAATGGTTACTTTTTAATATTATATTTCTTTATATCAATGGTTATTTTTTTCTACAATAATAATTACTTGACCAAATAAACGAAAAGTACAAGTTCTCGCATTTTTTATTTGATTTAACATTATCTTTATTCATATCAATGGTTATTTTTTAATATTACATTTTTTCATATCATGGTTATTTTTTCTTGCAACAACTATTATTTGATCATAAATAAATGAATAGTACAAGTTATTGGGAGTAAGAATAACAATTATTGTGAAAGGACAAAAATTATTCTTTTTCATGACGATTATTACTTTTTATCACAATAATAAATACTACTAGTACTTTAAATTATCCATGTAACCGACCTATGATGCACGACCCACGTCCAACTCGCCTCGATTCGCACCCGACCAGTGCACCAACCCCACCCCAACCCTTCTCATTCATAAACTCAGTCCCAGGGTTTGCCAAAAGAGAATAGAATGCGTCATTTATAAGTCATAACGCAATATATGGCTTTATATATATAAAAAGAAGTACTTAGTTAATTAATGTTTTACACAAAAGAAAAGGCCAAAATAGGATGAATAATCGCTGCCAACGAATCGGTGGTCGATCTTTTGTGAATGTAAGTCGTTCTTAAATATGGCTTCGAAATTGTGGGCGACAAGGCTCGCTTCATACCTTAAAATTTCCGCTCACAATAGAGGTTTAGCCACTGGTATGGTCACAATTGCCCTCTTCACGCTTATTTTGTACTGAATCCGTCATATTAATTGTAAAGATTTAATCTTTTTGTAAGGGTTATGGTTTGGATCAGTGGGACAATATTGCTGGTTTCTCTCTTTGCAGTTCATACATTGTTATATCCGTTCACTATATTTTGTGTTTATCTGTGACAATTTATTTATGTCTTCGTTTTTATGGTGATTGTTCTCTTTGTCTCACATTTTAATAATTAAGTGTGTCGAAAGATTGATTTTGCTCTTTCGCTGAAATTGGGAGGGGGGCTTGTTTCATATGTTGCTCGTTTCCTTTTGTATGTGATTTGTAGAAATTGAGTGCTGTTTTAGAAGTGATGAAGGGGTTTGTGGAGTTGCCAATTCTTGAAACGAACATCATGGGTTTGAATCCCACCAATGTCTTCTAAGTTAAGATTATTGTGATGTTCCCCTTGTTCTTGACAACTCTTGGGAACAATAGCTCTCCTCCTTTTTGGAGCATAAAGATTAGTGCCCTTATTAGGTTAGTTGATATTGCATATTTGCATTGCTTCTCTCTCTTGAAGAAAAATGACTAGAATTTGGACTGCAAGCTGTTTTAGAATTTAGTATGATGGGTAGAGAATAGTTTGGTAAAGCATTTCCTTGCCTATAGGATAAATGAATTAGGAAAAGCAGCTAATTCTTTAGTTAGATTCCTCCCACTTGGTGTTGTGTGGTTTCAGTAGAATTGAGACTGAAATTTAATGTATTCGTATATGATTTATAATGAACGTTTGTGTGAACTCCGTGCAGTCGTTGATGATCTAAAGTATGCCGAGTCTCATGAATGGGTGAAAGTTGAAGGTAATTGTGTTACTATAGGCATTAGTGATCACGCCCTAGACCACTTAGGCCACATTATATTTGTCGGACTACCTGATGAGGGAGCTGAAGTGAAACAGGGCGCAGTTTTTGGCACTGTTGAAAGCATGAAATCAACCAGCGATATCAACTCTCCCGTTTCAGGAAAAGTGGTTGAGGTTAACACGGAGCTCACCGGTTCTCCTGGATTGGTGAGTTATAAAGGTTGGGATGGTCACTTGGAACATCTTGTCGATGGCTATAACTCATGATTTCTTCATTTTTAAATTTCACAATAATAATCTATGGATTGTTAGATGAATGCAAGCCCTTACGAAAGGGGATGGATGGCAAAGGTGGAGATGGCTAATGCGGAAGAAGTGAAAAGCTTGATGGACCCTGAGCATTACTCCAAGTTCTGTGAAGAAAAATAAGATGCTTTAGGTGACCGTCGATAGATTTCCGTTGCAGTTGTTAGTAATGGCTGCAGACTAGGGAGAAAATTGAGCTAATGAAAGTGAAGAAGAAGGGATCCTCATCCAAGGATGGTGGCTATTTGTATGAAGAAGAACAGTTTCAACCTAGGATGGATGCATATGTGCTGCCAAGTAAATAACAATGTAAACATCATTTGCTTTTCAGAGTATTTTAGGAATTATCTAGTTGAGTATGCAGTATAAGTCTCCTAGTTATACTTATGTATGTTGAATACTCTGCATATTCATCGTCAAGGAATGCCCCTGTCAATCATGTTTCCTAGTGGCTACTGCTTCTTGCAATGGCAGTAGGGAGATTATATCATCTGCCAACATGCACACCTCTAACATTATTTTTCCACAAATACAAAACAAACTCTATTTTCGGATCAACTACATGCTGCAAATCTTCACCTCTTTCCTCACAGCTCTCTTTTTTATGTACTATTACTAACAACCACCCAATATATAGCCTACGATGCATGAAAACGTGAGATTAGTAGTCTCAAAAGATATATAGCAAACGAAGTAGTATCACTTTTTCGGTTGGTTGGAAACAGATGCTAATAGTATTTGGTCTTAACATCTTCTTTTACCCGCCGCCGCATTCAAAATCAACTATTCAACTTTAGTATAGAAATTCTGATTTTGTGGGACGTTTGTAACTTAATTAATTAACTTAAAAAAAAAAAAACAAATACATATCATATTATAAAATGAAGGGGTAGTAGCGTCGTTTCATATATTTTTAATTTTGGACATGAATTTAAAATCATGTCTTCAACTACACGACCTTTCATTTATTTCTGATTTTGCGCATGATAAACATTTTTGACAAATTATATGTACATTATGTCTAATTACATCATTTAGGAAGCCTTATAAGCCACACATACAATTTTGATTTTTACCTCAATATTCATTCGCTGAAAATGTTCATCATATACAAAATCATAAAAACAATGAAAGTTCATGTATTTAGATGAAGGATTTGAAGTTGATGCGCAAAATCATAAATGTATCAAAGTTTATGTATTTTAGGGCTCTATTACCCCTACAAAGTTACAAGATTCACAATGCATGATTTCACCGACATTATTTCTTCCATGATTTCTTCAAAAAGAAGAGGGATAGTTTGCTGCGTTTGCTATCCATAATGAACTTGAATGATATTTTGTATAGATTATGTAAAGGTAGACAAATTCATATTCGTTGTATTTGAAGAATTAGATGATCCGATAAACATAAAGTTGTTCATCTAATCAAGTATGCGGTGAATTAGAGAACAATTATCAAATATTACTAACTTTATAAATGTATTAAATATTGGAGTCGATATTGCTTTAAAGGTCGGTATGAACTTAAGAAAAACACTAAAATGAAATATTTTTTCTTCATCAATCTAAAAGTATTTGCCAAAGTAAAAAAAAAAAAAAAGAGATTAATTAAAAGAATTGAGGGAGCGGAGCAAGGGTTGCTGAATTCCGAATAGCCTAGCTACTTGATAGTAGCACCGGAGAGACTAAAGTTTGGACGTAGAGATGCGGTGGCGAGTAAGCTTCGCCTTTCTTGTGATAGACACGATCGTAGAGTTTTAAAGTCGATCCACGTAATACCTTATAAGCCCGTCCAAAAATTAATATGCTATTCTCATGAGATGTGCAAAGTAGGTCTTGCAACAAAATACATTCAGACGAAGGCTCATAAACAACAACATCCGTGGCTTTCACCTTCACCCAAGAAGAATCCTGCTCCATTACCCATATATCAAACTCATCCTTATTTTCACACGTCGTAATTAGGCGACCCTCGTTCACGCCCAACCTCACCGATATTGACTCGTATGGAAGCTTCATCAATCCAAACTCCTCCTTCTTCAAATCAAATGTAACAATTTCCCTAACATTCTTCTCCTCCCTAAGCCAATGAAGCTTTCCATTCACAAAATGCCCTTTACCATGTACGCGAAGAAAATCACAACGCTCAACTGTTTTCCATGAATTTGTGTTTGAACTATAAACCTTACCCATACGCTTGCTGCCTCTGCTGCTAGGGTAAAACAACACAAACACCTTGTATACACCGGTCGATTCATCCCAACCGAACCCGTATGTGGACAAGAGCCTATCCACATTCTCTATTTTCGGTAATTCCTTGGAGATTCTGGTGGCAGGATTCCACAAGAAAAAACGCCCTAACTCGTGAATGATGCAGCAGACCAGTCCATTACAGCAACCCACGATATAAAACAACTCCCTATAGCCGCTCAAGGTCAGAGAATAATAAGGAATGAGCCTGTGATGGGAAAAAGCTGTGTCTTTTAGTGAATTTTGGAGGTGGGTTTTGATGAATCTTTCGCTGTCGATCAAAGACCGCCATGACTTCAAAACGCACCTCAATCTCAACACTGATTTCACCGCAAGTCTTGACAGTATTTCTTCGATGATTTCTTCTGGGAGATGGAGAGATCGGCGTGTGTTTCGGGTCTCCATGGCTGGCGGCGCCACTGATTTCGACAGATCGTTTCGAGGGTTTGAGGTATTTATTGATTGAGGGTTTTGGTCGTAGAGTTTTAACTAATATTCAATATTTTTTTTGAGTTTTTAATATATAAAGAAGTAGTAATTGATAAGATAATTGTTGATACGTAGACTAATATTATGAGCCAAAATTATAATAAACAGTACTAATCGATCACTATATTAAAATATAAGGTAAACATCACTTGCCAGCCCAACATTACATTTGAATATATATATATATATATAGAGGTGGGCTAAAATAAAAACAGATTATTTTGCATAAAATAGGAATGGATCTCGGCTCTTTATTTTCCAAGATCCTATGACTTAAAATCATCCCAAAGATCAGCAATAAAACTGACGCCTATTGCATTGGAGGATTTTTTTGTCATTATAAATAAAACTAACGCCTGTAACATATCTTCTCAGATTTGGTAACTTTTATTTCATTAATCTCTTTCCATTTCAATGCATATCATTGCTAAAAAATAAAAATATATCTTATGCAAATATTGCTTCTATCATATTTTTTTGGAATTCTTCTAAACAGATACTTCTTACGACATGATTTGCTGGAATTACTAATCACATATACTCCCTCCGTCCACGAAAGAACTTCCTATTTTTCTATTTCGGGACGTCCACGAAAGAGCTTCCTACTTTTTCCTATTTTGGGACAATACCCCACCAAAGACAATTCCCACCACTCAAATAACATTAATTAAAACAACACAATAAATTATTAATACTTTTTCACAATTCTCAATACACTTTACAACATTTTCTCCACTCTCAATACACTATACAACATTTTATTAAAACCCGTGCCACTCCCTCCTAGAAAGTTCTTTCATGGACGGAGGGAGTATATTGCATGAATCATATTATGTTGCAAAACTAAATTGAAAATTATCTTGCATGAATCGCCCGTTGATTCAGCACGAATTTTCATTAGATTTTAATCCAGCTCAGCTCATCTAATCTGAATTTCATGCAATGATCTGTGTGATTCATGTGATTAATGTTTTCATAATTCCCATAATAGTATAATAACATGAATTAGAATGCATTTTACGATTTTTTTCGTAGTATTATTTAGGATTTTTTATTAATTCAGAATGCCTATTGTTTTTGATTGATATGTATATAACTTCTTTATTTTTTGCCCGTATCATGTTCATTTGAATTTTGAATATGCATTCTGTCCCATTTTTTAGGAAATACAATTCATCTGCATTCTCATTTCTCTCACATTATAATGCATTCCCCCTTCTTCTGAGCAAGGCAAGCTGCAATTCACAATATCGATGCAATTGTTAGACGATGATAGGGTTCACAAAAAAAAATAGTAATTTAAATATTACAAACACAAGTTAACATCATTTGCTGAAAAGTATACATACTGATTCATGCTTCATCTGCATTGGTTCATTGGATACAATATATAATTCATCCACATTATTTGGTTCATGCACAACCACCAACTGATTCAAACATATAATTATAGGTTTTAAAAATATTACCAATGGATCATCCTACATTTAGGCATGGTTCATACTACACAACAACGATTCATAATATACATAATGTGGTTCAATTAACCAACTCAAGCTTATTTTACACATCAAAACAACATTTCGCATACTCTCACACCAACACAACCACAAAATATCCCACTGGAACACTCATACACATCCAAAATATAAACAAAAATGAACAAAATTTCAAAATTATCAAAACATCATTTCGCGTTCTCCTGTCGAAAATATAAATTGGTGTTTGACTCATAAAATTACAAATCATTAAAAAAATTATCCTTTTTATCCAAACATATCACTACTGATTCATATTGCACGAAATCGGAACACCAAACAAAAACTACAGCCGATCCGAGTGTTCATATCCAATTCGCCATTTTTTTCAACCAAGATACCAAAAACAAAAACAAAGCACAACATTATAATCTACATAGCAGCTCTCTTTGATTCCGAAATCCTTTACCGCATGTTATTTTTTCTGAAATTTTCGTCGGAATCGCCCTCTGGGCTAAAAGTCTGGACAAAAACGAAAAGATAAAAGCTTGAAGAAAAAAAATTACCTCTCAAACAATCTATTGAACACCTAAAAGGCAAATTGAAGAAACTGATTTCTCACTGCAATAGAGGATAGAGCTTACCAAGAATTCAACACCAATGCCAGAAATTTTTTTGGTACCTTTCATCTGAATCGCCCCCCGCCGGAAAGGGATAAAGAGAGTATCTGGGAAAATAAATCATACACCTTCTAATTCATACCATAAAAAATAATTATTTATTACTTCTCCACAAAATAGATTAGATATGGCAATAATATTCAAAGATTCGTCTGATCTAATCGAATAATTTTAAGTCGCAGTCAAATAATACCATAAATGAATTTCCAATTAAATGGGGTGCTATTTTCGGAGCAAGTTTGGTGAAGATCATCGGCCGATTTTCTTTTGGACCAAATTACCCTTGTCCGATTAATTATGTATGATTCACAACCTGTTTTAATTTGGACCGAGCAGTACGTAATAATCTAATCTGGACCGCAGGATTAATTAGATCTATGGTTAATATTTATTCCTATTTTAAACACTAAGGGGTGTTTTCACCCTAGCCCACCCATATATATATATATATATATATATATATATATATATATATATATATATATATATATAGGGGGAAGAAAAATTCATACATTAAGCAATATCTGCATCAACAATGTCCCTTAACTAGGAAGGGAAATTACATGACCAGCACACAAATTCCGGTGAGCGATCGGCAAAAAGAGCGAGAGAATGTGCAGCACCATTCGCCTCGCGATAAGCATGTCGAATCCCAATCAACAAATTTTGTCGAGCGACGTAAAGTATGTCTTGGATATCTTCCGGTAAACAGTGCGCTATCTCCTCTTCATCCATCATCGTTCTAGCAGCAAGAGTAGAGTCCGTAAAGATCTCTATCGGAGCAACCTCTTTTTCAGTACAAAGGATAATACCATGAACAACGACCATCATCTCCACCATCATCGAGCTCGTTGCTAGCGAAGTTTTCTTTGCTGCCACACACAAAATCTTCCCTTCAAAGTCACGCACAATGATTCCCACTCCATACTCCATTTTCTCCAAATCATACTGAGCATCCACGTCCACCCGAAACCGACCTCTTCTCGGTTTCACCCAAACTTTCTTCCTGAGTCTCATCCCCAACCATCGATCAACTCCCAATAATATTGAATATTTTTAAAATGTGATTAATAAAAAAAAAATTACAATATTGTTCCACCATAAATAGTGACGAAGCCAAAGATGTAGTATTTTTTTTATCCCAATAAAATTGACCACCTTTCTATTTTAGTTTATCTCATTAAAAGTGACCCTTTTTTAAAATAGGGCCTGATTTGGGCTTAATTAAACCCCTTAGGTTAAGTTAAATTAATATTCTAATTAAAGCCTACCTGCTTTATGTTATCTAACCGTAGCCTCGTTCAAGGGTTTTCATTTTATCTGCCGCTGCCTCTATCGATCCGCCGTCTGCGATTAAAGCACAACTATCACTTTCTTAATTTTCGTACCGAAAAAAAAGTGATCAGTTTTATTGGAACGGAGGGAATAGTTTGGAGGACGCTAAAGTCGAAATGGTACTGTTGGAACACAAAAAGATATATCCAACCTCCTGGTTTTGATGATACCAAAACAATTAAAAGGCATTTCTTTTAGCTATCTCTTTGTGGACTTAAATGTTTTAGTCCTACTTAGCTTAGACTGAAGCAGCAAAGACTGAAAACCGAAGATCAAAGTTTGAAGACTAAAGTTTCCTAACTGATACTAAAGACTGAAGCTGGGGAAAGTGGAATCAAGGACTAAAGATCAGTTACACGTAGAGCCAACTAAAGGAAACACACTGAAGACTAGCAGAATCTACTTGGATTGATACTAAAAGATAGTTCAGTCCACCTCGCATGAAACTGAAGCAGTCATCCGCTTGACAAGGTGCAAAGGACAAGAGCCTTAAAAGTCAAGATACGAGATCGTCCTTTCCTGACACAAAGCCACTCATGCTGTGTCACATCGGCCTGCAACACAATCTCCTAGATAGAAGACTTTACGTCCTTTACACTCAAGGAGATCAGAAGATTGAAGACCTGAGCCCGAATCCCAAGCCTCTCTCAACTGAAAAATCTGAAGACAATCTCCACCAATGGATCTATTGAGACTTTGTCTATAAATAGGCTCATCGTTCAAACTCAATCTTCACCGATTCAAACACAACTTGATGAACCTCTGCCAAATTGCGAGTCAGCCTATACTTATATATCTTTCTATAGTTTGAGTCGAAGAAGAGAATACCCAAAGCTAAAATCAGTTATCTGATTACATACATTCTCTTAGATAATCTAGGCATTTTCCTTGTATATCCTAATCCTAGATTAAAATTACAGAGAGCCTGTTCTTTGTAATATAGTTGGTAGTTTTCAAACCTCTTCTCAACTGACCGAAAAGAGTGTTTGTAAGTTCATGCATGAAGTTAGCCATGATTATACTTTCTAATGTTGATCTTAGTATCCAAGTATTCTAAGATTATTTACTAAGTTGATTTACAGCCCTGTCTTTAGGGGCTCTCATATGTTACTAACAAATTTATTCTTAATAATTATTGTAGCACATGATAAGCAAGTTTTGGGAAAAACTTGAATAATTATGATAAATATCATAAGTCATAACATGAAAAAGAATGAAAGCAACAAGAAATTATTAAGCTGCGCTGCAAAAATTATTAAGCCGCGCTGCAGAATTATTAAGCTGCGCTGCAGGGTTATTAGCTACGCTCCAAAATTATTAAGATGCGCTCCAGAATTATCAATTGCGCTGCAAAATTGATAGCGTGCTCCAGAATTATTAAGCTGCACTGCAGAGTTATTAGTTGTGCTCCAGAATTGTCAGTTGTGCTGTAGAATTATCGGTCGTGTTGCACTTATTTGAGCCTTAAATGACAGCACAGCCGCGCTGCGGAGGGAAATACCTTAAGTGGTAACTTAGCCGCGCTGCGGAGAGAAATACCTTAACTGGTAACTTAGCCGCGCTGCGGAGGGAAATACCTTAAGTGGTAACTTAGCCGCGCTGCAGAGGGAAATACCTTAAGTAGTAACTTAGCCGCGTCACGAAATTGTAAGTCGTGAAAGTTAAACACTACCTCGGTAGTTGTTTATGCTCCACACAGATTGTCTCAGTTATCTCAGTGCAAATTGTTTCAGCTGTCTTAGTGCAGATCATCTAAAGTATTATCAGCACATATCATTTAGGTCTCCATAGTGTAGATCTTCTCAGTTAACTTGGCACAAATTGTTTAAGTCATCTTGATGCAGATTGTTCCAGTTGTTTCAGCACAGAATATCTCACTCATGTTCGGTACAGAATATCTCACTCATGTATTGGTCTTCCTATGGCCCAAAGGAACGAAAGTCGGTCATCTTTGATGATGTTCAAATAACCAAAAGGAAAAATTATTATCTTTTTATCTTAGTTTCACTACTAAAAAAACGCCCATAGATAACGGATTTTCCGTTATCTATGACCCAAAAAAATTGATAAGTATAGTGGTGTTATCTATGATACGGTCATACATAACGGTAGAAAAACTGTTATGTATACTAGTATAGATAACGGTACGATACGCTCATACGTAATGGTATATAACCGTTATCTATAATAGTTATATATAACAGTTCATCACTGTTATGTATCAAGATTTTACCGTTATGTATTAGATTTTTTTTCCCATCATAGTTAACAGTTTTTTGTACTTTTTATAACGATTTAAACCGTTATCTTTGTAAGAAATACATAACGGTAGAAACCGTTATGTTTTAATATTTTTACCGTTATGTATTAGATATATATATATATATATATATATATATATTTTTCCATCATAGTTAAGAGTTTTTTGTACTTTTTATAACGGTTTTAACTGTTATCTTTAATCTTTAATATTTAATATTTTTTTCTCAATTTTTATGTTATTTATCACAAGAAATAAATAAATAACTTTAAAACAACAAAATGATAAAATCAATAATATCAATATTATATATCATCCATAATATTCATACATTGTCATTCGAATGAACCAAGTATCAAGTATATATGATCATTACATATTTCGATTCACTTTCCGGCTTATCCACTCCAACAAAGTCCTCATCTACCTCTCCAACGCTTCATTCACGCTCATCTCCATCTTGATCTTTGTCCCTTCTTGGAAGTAGCATCCCCTGATAACATACAAACACATACACCACTTGTCAAATACTCAGTCATATTCATATCACAAGCTAACCAGTAACCACACACAAAACACAGACACACCCGTTGATTATCTTTGCATGACTAGTAAATTGAATTCATTAAAATTCTAGATTTTATTCCAAGATCAAGCAATGATAAGTGTTGAAAACTATTTACCCCAGAATGCAACAATTCCACGACTAGTTTAACATGCAAAAATAGTCATAGTTTTTCAAATAAACAAGTAGGCTGCCATAATATCAAATGCTTAACGATTTTATAATACCGTTATATATACAAGTGTAGACAATTAAAATTATCGTCGAATTAAATCATGACACGTGTAAATTCATGAATTAAATATTTGATTATATCTTCTATTTTATTAAAAGGGATTTTAATCCTAAATTAAATAGATATATAATTAATATTTAATACTCCCTCCGTCCCTAAAATAACTTCCTCTTTTTCCATTTTGGGACGTCCCCCAAATAACTTCCTCTTTCTTTCTTTCCATTTTTGGACACCTACCCCACCACTAATAATACTTTATTTATTCTTACTTTTCACTTTTCACCACTCTCAATACTAATTATAACATCTTTCACAACTTCCAATAATAATTATATTATTTTTTCTCCACTATCAATACACTTTACAACTTTTTATTAAAACCCGTGCCGTCCCCAAAGAGGAAGCCATTTCAGGGACGGAGGGAGTATAAATGAATTAATGGGCTCATGGACACCTAATGTTAGGTCCGGAGGGTCTCGAATAGGTGTATGAGGGGGAATACACCTATGGGCTATTTTTCTCCTCTAAGATAGAGAGATCTCAAGATAGAGATAAAAACGAAACTTTGCAAGCAAACTAAGACACCTGTTAACAGAAAGGAGTTTTGACCAAACAGGGTTGACGACTGATACTGAAAAACTCTTCAGTAAGGAGTTATCAGTTAAGTTACTGGAACTTAACTGATGCACGTAAAGGCTTCAGTCGAGTTTGCTAAAACAGAGATGCTATCACTCTTCCTGACTATCAGTGGATAGATCAGTCAGACTGATATCATACGCAGCGGAAATAACTTTATTTCGTAATAGCCTCGGTTGAGCGCGTTGTTAGTCTTAAGTTTCTCTTTGCAGTTAATCAGAATTCAGTTTATCAAATGAAAGAACACAAGTAAGAATGTAAAACTAAAAGCTGTAAATAACACAGAGACTTTTACGTGGTTCGGAAACCACTTCCTACATCCACGGTCGATTGATCAGACCAACAATTCACTCCGCAAGTGCTTAACTTGTGCACTGCAAACCGAACCGTGTGCTTGTCGGGTGCACACAATCGTACCACTGAAGATTCCACTCTTCAGTACCAACACTTCACTCGCGTTGGATTTCTCACTCCTAGCACGACCTTGCACTAGGATCTCACGGAGTCAGAGTACCTTTCTGAACTCCTTAACCACTCAAACACTCGATTCTATCTCTCGAAAAGAGGTTTGAAAACTTGCCAACTAAGCTTTTGGCTGAGAAACTATTTTTGCAGAGTTTCAGCTTATGTCGTTGAATCGGTGAAGATTGAAGTGATCCTCGAGCGCTATTTATAGGAGAGGTCTTGAATAGATCCGTTGGCGTAGAACGTCTTCAAGATTTCTTTCGTTGGAGAGCTTTTCGAATTTGGGCTGAGGCTTCAATCTTCGAGGTTCCTTGTTTGGTGGGAACGACTATGTTGAAGAGCAGGAGATGTGACGTCTCTGATAAAGTAGCCACCAAATAGGAATGACCTCTGCAGAGAGGGATGATCCTGAGATCTCTGCATTTAATGCGACTGTACTTTTGGAGTACGTGGCTTCCTTTGAACGTTGGAAGTTCAGTCCGAGGAAGAATGTTTAACTGATACTTGACTTTAGTATCAGTCCGCTGAGTCCACGCGGCACGCATTAAGTAATCAGTTCCGAAATGATTCTTCAACTGATACTTCAGTTGGTATCTTCAGTCTTCAGTCCTTCGTCCTTCAGTCTTCAGTCTTCAGTCTTCAGAACCGCAAACTAAACTAGAAACGAACTCTAACACTTGAGTTCAAACAGTTCTAGTCTATTACAATTAAGACCTATGGATTTTGGTATCATCAAAACAAGGATTAGGATATTCCATAAGGTTCCCAACACCTAAAGTCCTAAGGCCCGTGCATGAAGGCCCAAAGCCCATAAAGCCCATGAGGCCCACCTCCTACATCTATAAATAGAGGTGTTGGGGATGCTCACAAGACATAAGTTGGAGTGGAGGAGAATTGGAGAGCTAGAAGAATTCTTGCAAGAATTCAAGATCTTCAAAGCTTCAAGAGTTCAAGAATTCAAGATCTTCAAAGCATTAAGAGTTCAAGAATTCGAGAATTCAAGATCTTCAAAGCTTCAAGTGATCAAGCATTCAAATCTTCAAGTGATCAAGCCTTCAAATCTTCAAGATCGAAAGCTTCAAGGCGTTCTTACAAAATTCTAAGGGCGTTCTTACAAAATTCTAAGGACGTTCTTATCCAAATCAAATCAAATTCGACGTGCAATTCAAAATCATGGATTGAAGCCCTTTGGATTTATCGTCATCAAATCAAATATTCCAAGAACCTCCGAGATTATTCAAGAACAAAATGGAAGAGAAGAATCAGAGGATCGATTAGAGACCGCAACCCGCAAAACTCCATCAAATTCTATCAAATTATCTTTGTAACGCACTTTTGTATTTTATCAAATTGAAATACAAAAAATTTGTGTTTACAACAAGTAATAGATAACGCATAAACATAACGGATTAACTGAAACCGTTATCTAAGCTTATGGACAACACTACATAGATAACGGTTTTTTGTCAAACCGTTATCTTTTCCTAAAAGTGCTCTCATACATAACGATTTAAAAAAAACCGTTATGTATTCAGTGTTATGTATGTATAATTTTGTAGTAGTGTTTATTGGCACCGCTGTAATACTTTGTCTCTATTATTTTGCAAAAACTGGCAGCTCTTATCTAATGAGTTGCAGGGAATCATGTATGCTTAGCTAACTCGAGAAAGCAGCACAGCGCTGATTCCACACAATGCACCACTGGTTGAACACAAAGAAGACACAGTTCAACCGAACTAGTGGGGAGTAGCTGATGAGGACTAAAATACTCATCAGCATTGTGCTTAACAACACTAAAATATCTATCTCAGTTGTTATTATCATTATTATTGTTAAAAAGAGCTTACCTGCGCAGCCAAGTCTACCTGCGCAGTCGCGCAACCAAGAAGCCTACCCGAGCAGCCGGTGAAAAGCTTGCACAGTAACTAGTCAACAGCTCGATCAACAGTTAGCGCAGGCGACACATGATAATTCAGCTCCGAAACTAAGACTATTGTAGTGAGTTTTGGGCACAATTGACTAAATGAGTGGGCCTTTAGAATTAGGGTTTATTTGCAAACTATAAATAACACACATCTACTGATAAATTTGAGGGAAGCATTCACCACTTGTAACATGTAAACACTAAATGAGTGGGCCTTTAGAATTAGGGTTTATTTGTCTTTAGTTTTTTAGTTTCTTTTATTATTTAATCATCGCAATGTCGTTACCTTTCTTAACCGTACGAGGCCCTCCATTAAAAAAAATAAATTAAATTAGGCCCAACTATCCAAGCCCAAGCAACATATAAAATGAAGAATCGATTATTTACTGATCAATTTTCTCATGTCATTATTGGTGGGGGTACAAAAATATATTAAATAATACATTTAATATATATACTATATAATATTACTAAAAAAAGAATTTTTTGGGGGTACAATTGTACCCCCCACCTCCCCATACTGGATACGCCCCTGGATGAGTTTAAATATTTAGTGGGGTCTGTTGGGAACTTAGTGAAATATCATTGCCCTAGTTTTGATGATACCAAAATCCTTAAGTTTTCTTTGTAATAGACTAGAACTTTTTGAACTCAAGTGTTGGAGTTATTTTTCTAGTTTAGCTAGTGTTCTGAAGACTGAAGACTAAAGACCAGAGAACTCAATTGATGTTACGATTAAAGGCAGAGTCAAACACTGATATTTGACTGACCGAGTTTCTCAACTAAAGGATCAGTTATGACTGATTCATTAATGCTGGCCATGTGAATTTAGCGGACTAATACTAAAGTCAAGTATCAGTTAACATTCTTCATCGGACTGAACCTCCAAAGTTAAAAGAAAACCACGCACCCCCAAGTACAGCCGCATTAAATGCAGAGATTTCAAGGATCGTCCTTTCTCTGCAGAGGATTCCTTCTTGGTGATTACCTTTTCAGAGACGTCTTACCTCCTGTACCTGAGTAGCCGTTTTCTCACCAAACAAGAAACCTCGAAGATTGAAGCCTCAGTAAAGTTTGAATTTCTCTCCAACGAATGATCTCTTGAAGACCATCTCCGCCAACGGATCTATTCAAGACCTCTCCTATAAATAGAGCTCGAGGAACACTTCAATCCTGACCGATTCAACGACACAAGCTGAAACGCTGCCGAAATCGCACCTCAGCAAATCAAAGCCTTCCAAAGTTTGAATCGAATAAGAGAATCGTAAAGCCAAAATCAGTCTATTACTGATTACATATATTCTCTTAGAACCTTAGGCAAATATTGTATATCCAAAGCCTAAGTAACTGATTACAGAGAGCCTGTTCTCTGTGATCTAGTTGGCAAGTTTTCGAACCTCCTTTCAACTGACCGAAAAGAGCGTTTGAGTCGAGAGGAGCTCAGACCAGTGTTCTGACTCCAAGAGATCTTAGCAGTCGCAGAGTAGACATCATTTTTATCTCAGCGAGCTAAGAGTGAGCGTGAAAATCCAACCCAATATGTTGGTACTGAAAATTTAATTTTCAGTTGTAAGGTTTGCTGTGCACCCGTAAGCACAAGCCCAGAGTGTTTGTGAGTGTGATCAACTGACCGTGGACGTAGGAATTGGATTCCGAACCACGTAAAAATTCATTTATCGTTTATTGCTTTCAGTCTTTACTTTCCTACCTGTGCACAAACTCTTTGTTAACTGAAACTGATTAATTGCAAAGTGAAACTCAATCTTGACAACGTGTTTAATTATAAATGCTATTTTAAAAGAAAATTTTTTCGCTGCCAGTGTTATTAGTCTAACTGATAAATCTTCGGATAGTTAGTGAGATTCATAACATTCCTCTGTTTTACAAACTTGACTGAAGCCTAACGCATATCAGTTAAAGTCTTGGACTTAACTGATATCTCTTTACTGAAGAGAGAATTCAGTATCATTCATCAACCTTTGGGATCAAAGTTTTCCTTAACTCTTTCACTGTCAAAAGGTTGTTGTTGGCTTGTTTATGAAAAATAGCCTATAGGTGTATTTTCCCCTCCCCCCATACACCTATTCTAGACCTTCCGGGACCTAACAATTGGTATCAGAGTAGGTTGTTCGCAAGAATGATTTGCTTTGACTATGTTCTACTGAACTAGATCCTATACTGGAGGGTTGTCAAAAGATTCTTAAAATGATTCAAATCTTCAGCTTTCTTTTCTGTGCTAAGTGTTCTTCCTCTGTTTTCTTTTTGTCTTGCTATGTCTTCTAACCCCTTCCTCCTCACTTCCACAATCCGGAATGAAAAAAGACAAACAAATCGAGAAAAGAAAAGCAATTGTTGAAGAAGGATTTGAAGACTCAAGTTCATCATCAGAATCCACTACTTCAGAACAAGATCTTCGTGAAGTTAAAGAAGTCGATCAAGCTTTAACTGCCTACAGTGATCAAAGGATGATTCTTGAGAATGTCCTTGTGAAGAAACGGAGCTTGGAAACGGCCATCGCTAATACTGCCTCAAGAATGAACGAAATCTCCCCGATCCCTGCTGAAGAAAAAAATGAAGTAGAACTGGCTATTGAGTATGCCAGATTGGAAGACTTGATGCAGACTGGTCAGAATGAGAGAGATCAACTCATACAACTTCTTAGAGACGTAGATGCAAATTTCATTTGGACGTGAAGAGATCTTGACGAGGTGTTGATTAAAGTGTCAAATGTACAAGTCAAGAAAGATCAATGGGTTGAATTTGGTATGAAGAAAGTCAAACTAAAACTATTTCCATCCATCTCACGAGAAGAATATCTCAGAAAGAAACAGATTGAAGATGTCAAGGGAAAGAGAACTCTGACTGGACATTCCTCAATGACAACCAAGCATCAAGAAACTCTGACTCATACTGATAATCCTTCATCGCAAGAAAGAAGATCAGTCATCTATCCTGAAGCGGACTTATCCTCTCGATTGATGGAACTTTCACTCAAATTTGTCTTCGCTTCCACATCAAACGAGGATAGTGAAGAAGGAAGCAACAATCAAGTTAACTGCAACAATGAGAGGGGAGAAAGAAAGAAAGAGAATGAAGAGAAGACTGAAGAAGAAGAAGAAGAATCAGAAGAATCTGTGCATCAGAAGATCAGTCAAAGTACTGAAGGTACAACTAAAGTTGTCGCAAAAGACATCAATCAAGGGGGAACTACATCAACTGAAGATTCATGACTGACACCATCAGTCAACGACTAAAGAAAGACTAAACCTCAGTTCAATCATCATCTAGAATCAACTGATTTGATCAATCAGTTGGCTCGTAAGCATCTTTATCATTTGTTTATTTCTTTACGTTACTTACATCTGTTATTTGTATCAGTTCACTAACTTGAGCGTCAGAGGCCCTTCCATCGACACCCCTATCGGTGCTCATTGAAGGGCTCTAACGTTGCTTGTGATTTCAGGTTGCTAGTGCCCGTCGATCCAAACGTGACCGACGTCATTTCCGTAATTGTCGGATTCACCCCAATACTTTTCTTTTTCATTAATATAATCACATTTTAATTAATTATACAAAATAACTTTTTAACTTACACAAAATAATTATTACTAACTACGTTATGATATTAATATAAACAATACTATCATTTCATTATATTAATTGTATAGCCTATATATTGTAATGCACGTATAAATATATTTACTAATCATATAGATTGTTAAATAAAATTTTAAAATGTAGTTTCAATATATAATTATAATCTTCTATGAATTTGGGATTATACACATTTAATTACGTTCAAGAAAAATAAGATATAGGAACATGATATTTCTTATGTTAAAAAAGAAAAGAAAAAAAAAGAACATGATATTTTCGTATGAACATGATCTTCTATGAAGATCTAGAAATTGGGTGGCCAGTTTATTTTGGGCTCATTTTGAGCCATCGCAATTTATTGAACTTGGGCCTGTATTAATTAAAATTTTGGCTTGTTTATTTGTTTTGTTGGGCATATATTAATTTGAGTTTGGTCTTATGTTTTTATGCGGTTTCACAATATTCATTAAAAGTTTTTTGATGGATTATTTATCTTATGGCTAATTTAATTAAGTAAGGAGCTTGCTTGATTATTAAACAATGTAGTTACATCATAATTTTTATATGCATATAATTATGTGGATTATATGTTATAAGAGCATATATAAATGTTTTATTTAGAATGAGAATCTATTATGTTTTTGAAAGAAAATATTTATGCATTGAAATTATTTTCTAAGTTACAAACTTTCAAAAAAAGTCAAGCACAGGTAATGTTGGTGCCCTTAACTGAGAATTTGATTTTCAAAAATTATAAAGTGAATTTTATAATTCGAGCTTAGAAAATAAAAAATTAGTAAGTTTTACCTTACTTTGAACTAAGACTAGTATCACAAGACCTATTAAGATTAAGAATATTTTGTATGTCTAGTTGGCCAAGGTGTTTAGTGCTGCTTATTCGAGACAAGAATCCTTATGTTTTATTTTCAAGCTTTGTCCTATCAAGGTGGACTTTATTTTTCAATAATGTATATGAGATTAATAATCTTTGTTATTATTGAAAAGGTATGAATGATTTATTCATGTCTAAATGATTTATTCATATCTAAATGATTTATTTATGCTAAATGTGGAAATGATGTGAATGTAAGAACGGTTTCACCTATGGCTGCACCAGTGGTTTGAATGTGAGAATGGTTTCACTTATGGATACACCTATGGTTTCACCTATACCTACACCAATGGTTTGAATGTGAATGACTTCACCTATGGCTACACCTATGATTTCACCTATGACTACACCAATGGGTTGAATGTGAATGGTTTCACCTATGGTTACATCTATGGTTTCACTATGAATATATCTATGGATTTTAATTATGAATGGTTATGTGATTATGATATGAAAGTGTTTTTAACATGCTTCATAGTATTCTATCTCAAGTCATATTCTATGAGATTGATAAACGTTTAAAGTTGTTATGCTGAGTTTAGCAAACGGCAATACCAACTGAGTACTTTAGTACTCAGCCCGAATATTTTCAATGTTTTTCAGGTGATCGTTTTGTTCGGTTGGTGCTGACGGGGCATAGTTGAGGTCAGGGCTCCACTTTTTCTTTTGCTTCCGTTAATTACTAGTTTGATATTTCGTATTTCCATTTCCAAAAACTCAAGACTGGGATCACTTATGAGTCAATGTCATGCATTGGGGAGCCTCATCCACCTGACTCATATCCATTAGTTCTATATTTTGTATTTTTCATTTAATTACATTAATGTAAATTACATTGATTTAATTTAAATGACACAAATTTAAATAACATATTTTCTTCAATTAAAATTATATTAATTTAAATTATTAAATTTAAACTAATTAAGAAAATTGAAAATTAAAATAATTGAATAATTAAATAGATCATTTTAAGGAAAGCTCATTATTTAATTCTATGAATTATTTTAAAAGACCACTAGGCAAACCCTATTCTCTCTCTCTTTCTCTTTCAATGTTCCATCATCATTTTCTTCACCATTTCCTTCTCTCTATGCGATTGCGACGGAATCAAATATGTAATTTAAAAAACAGACATGTGCATTAAATGTAATTAAACAAATGAGCAGATAAATTGAGCTCCCACATGCCTACATCGATCGACTCATCCGATAAATCGACTTTGAGTCGGTCAGATGAGTCGGCCATTGTGGGTGCTCTATGCACCAATTTTGGGGCACCAATTTTGAATCCAATAGGGATTAGAACCCACAACCTCCCACTCTAGAGCTCAAGACTCAACCAACTAATCTAGCAATTCTATTGAAATGACACTAAGGGGGGTGTATTCGTTCAAGACTTTAATAGATTTCTGCAGACTTTTAAAATCTGGGTGTATTAGTTCAAGATTTTTAAAAGTCTTTTAAAGTCTGGGTGTATTAGTTCAAGACTTTTAAAAGTCTTTAAAAGTCTGGGTGTATTCGTTAATCTATGGACTTTAAAGTTGGAATGACTTTCATTGATTTCATTGAAAAAATAGGCACGAACAAATCCGAAGCCAGACCACGAGAATTCACAAATCTTGCCAAATCTCCGCGCTCGCTGGGTGCCAGCGCCCGCGGCCAAAAAGCCAGCGAGCGCTGGACCCAGCGCTCGTTGCCAAGTCAAATTCTTGTTAATTCATTAAAAATCTGACCGAGAATGTAACACCCTAATTTTCTTAAACTTTTCAAACTAAAAACTTGAAGAACTAATAGTTAAAAATAAAATTTCTTGACTTTCAAAAATTAAACTAATTTAAAATCAACTTGCCGAAATCAAAGTAGTAACATGAAAGAAAAAGATAAACTAAAAGAAAGTGATATGTTCAACTTAAATTTCTATGGAAATACTAAATCTCTAGTCATTCTCGACTTCCATGGCCATCTCGACTCCAAAACTGCAAAACTGAAAAGATAAGGGGTGAGCATATTGAAAATATACTCAGTGAGAAACCATGCAAATATTCACGTACGCATAAACATGCAAATAATTCACATTGTCATACACATATTCTAAATTATGAGTATTTCTGATCATGTACTTGAACATGATATTCTGATTTCTGATCATGTACTTGAACATGATGTTCTGCGTTCTGATCATGTACTTGAACATGATATTCTGCGTTCTGATCATGTACTTGAACATGATATTCTGCGTTCTGATCATGTACTTGAACATGATATTTTGCGTTTCTGATCATGTACTTGAACATGATATTTTGCGTTTCTGATCATGTACTTGAACATGATATTCTGAACATGTATCTGAGTAAACATAATCAAACATGAACTAAAAGTACATTCAAACATACATGAATATAACAACAAGCATATAATCCCTCACCTTAATGTTGTAACTTATAAATCAAATTCGGAATGAGGATCTTAATCGCACCGCACCTAATTTAATAAATACAATGCTATATGAGAGTCTAATTGATAATCTTAACTTGAACATTATATAAAGAAAAAAAATCTGCATAATCATATAAATATTGGAACGATCAGAAGCTAGCTAGCAAATTTAAAATTTGGACTTTTCTAATTTAATCTAATTAAATCTATAAGAACAAACCCATTTATTTAATTTGTTAACAATCGATCAGACCAACTTGTTTTACAAACTAAAACCTATATATATGAATTACTTATTTAATCATTACAACCTCCCACTTTAACAATAAAATAAATAAATAAAACAAAGGTAACCACTAATCACTTTACAAATTTCATTCTGTACATTACATATAAATAATAGTCATGCTACGATAATTGGATTAAAATAAAGTAAGTTGCCATTCTAATACATCTATCGGAACCTCATTACAAAACTCGACAAAATTGATTTAAAAGAAGGATTTACTAATAAATATTATCAGCCACTAACAATAGGCCTACTGTTTAGATCAAACTAAAACAATTTTAGCAAACCTTGCGTGAAGAAGAAAAAATAAAGAGAAGAAGAAAATTCAGTACCGATAGAAATAATTCGAGAGAAGAAGCCGGCTGACCGAATTTGCGTGTATGTGTGTATCTGATTTAGGGTTTGAAATATATCTCTTATTTATACTAGTTTTTAAAGAGTTCTAGTTCTAATAATAATAATAATAATAATAGTCTAGATAAAATTAATGGTGCATATCTATATGTATCATGTAATTATCTAAAAAAAATAAACTACAACAGAAAATACTAATAATTCAACTTATATAATAAAGTGTCAATATATGAATCTAGCCTATTTCATATTGTAAAATTAAAATCTAGCCTATGAAATAAAAACATAAAAAATTAGCCAGTTTTTTAGCACAAAGACAAAAATACCCCTCTATAAAAAGAAAAAATTCTCTCTCTGTGTCCGTACTCTCTCTTTCTCTCTCTCCTATTTCTCTCTCTACGTCTGCCATTTGGGGATCCAGAGCGTGGCGGCGGTGGCGCCGTTCAGGGCGTGCTTCGGCTCAGAATCGATCGCGAGGACGGCGGCGGGGCCAGCGGTGCCGGAGATTGAGCTGGTTTTGGCGGGGAAGGGTGCTGCGACGTGGATGATGAGGTGGTCGAATGTGATGGTGGAGATCGATCGGAAAACGACGTGCCTGGGATTTGTGGACGGCGGTTCTAAGACGGAGGGAGTCGCGCACGCGGCAGCGGTGCTCCGCCACTGCTGACTCGCCGGGAAGAAGACGCTATTCTGGCTGAGGTGGAGGTTGAAGAAGGCGTCCAGATTGAAACAGTGATTTACGATTTGGAAGAAACCGTGGCTCGAGCAGGCCGTCGGCCGTCCTGATCTGCGCGGCGGCGGTGGAGTCGATGGCTTGTCGATGTCCGCGGAGGAATCCGGCGAGGTCTACGGGCGAAGGGGTGGCAAGCTTCCGGCTGAGGGAGAGGTTGAAGAAGGCGTCTAGATTGAAACCGTGATTTACGATTTGGAAGAAATCGTGGCTCGAGCAGGCCGTTGGCCGTCCTGATCTGCGCGGCGGCGGTGGAGTCGATGGCTTGTCGATCTCCGCGGAGGAATCCGGCGAGGTCTACCGGCGAAGGGGTGTGTGTTTGTGTGTGTGTGTGTGTGTGTGTGTGAGAGAGAGAGAGAGAGAGAGAGAGAGAGAGAGAGAGCCTGCAAAGTAAGAGAGAAGAAAGAGGGATGGAAATTTGATGTGATGAATTTTTTTTTTGAAAATATATATTGTGTTTATGAGGATTGTGAATTTGTGATTATTTGTGATTTTTATTGGATAGATTTGATATATTAGAGGATATACGTATGAATTCACAATTTAATGTTCTTGAATTCACGACCACATTTATGAATTCACAACTAGATTTAAGAATACATTTATGAATTCCCAACTAGATTTAAGATTTCATAACCAAGTCGATGAATTCACAACTTAATGTTCTTGAATTCACAACTAGCTCGATGAATTCACAACTTAATATTCTTAAATTTACAAACAAATCTATAAATTCACAATCAAAATAAATTACAGTTTTAATTGTGAATTCAAACTTTAAAAACTCAAATTCACAACTACTTGAATTCACAACCAAAATAAATTCTAGTTGTGAATTAAATTCAGATTGTGAATTCGACTGATTGTGAATTCACAACCAACATAAATCTGGTTGTGAATTCGTTTGGTTGTGAATTCACAACCAAAAAATTATAGTTGTGAATTAAATTTTGGTTGTGAATTCAACTGGTTGTGAATTAAATTTTGGCTGTGAATTCGACTAGTTGTGAATTCACAAACAAAAAATTCTGGTTGTGAATTCGACTGATTGTGAATTCTCAATTCACAACCAGTGTGAATTCACAACCAAAAAATTTTGGTTGTGAATTCACACTGGTTGTGAATTGCGGGATTTTTTAAAGGGGTGATGTAAAGTGGCCATTTTTTTTATTTTTAATGTGGAAGGGTATTTTGGTAACATTGGCCATTTTTTTATGTTTTTATTTTAGTGGACAATTTTTAATTTTACAATATGAAAGTGGCTATTTTCAAAATCCACTCTATAATAAATCTAAATATTTGGGATGTTACAGAGAATTCATTCAAAATCATGAAGAATCAGTGAGAATTCTATAGACTTTTAAAATCCACAGACTTTTCAAATCTATATAAGACTTGAACTAATACACCCCCTAATACTAACACAAAATGACACTAACACTAACACTATTTCAAAAATAACACTAAAACTATTTTGTTTTACAAATGACATTATTTCAAAAATGACACTAACACTACATGTAAATCACTAACACTATATTGAAATGACACTAACACTACATGTAAATGACACTAACATTATATCAACATGACACTAACACTTGATATTCGGGTAGAATAGTTCAGTTGGGTAGATTCGGGTCGGGTATAACCCGGGTGTGGCGTACAGCCAGATGTACATGAGATTATGTAAATGAGCTTTAGGGGAGGGTTATTTACACCGAAATTGGGACATCGGGGATTTAATTGATCCAATGTCGAGTATACGAGCATCCGCATCGCTCTACACGATGCGGCCTACTCGAGTAGAGGCGGCATCATGTAGGGCGATGCAGCCCATGCTCACTCGAGGGCCCCTCGATAGAACGGGTGCCTCACGTTCTCACAAAACTCGAGCGCGTGTTCTACACGCGCCAAATTTTTAAAAAAATCGAATTTTGCAACGGTTCATTTTTTTCTAGTAGCCAACGGCTATTTTAGCCATTCAAAATTATATATATATATATATATATATATATATATATATATATATATATATAGGGGAAGGCTAAAATAAGAACGCTTATTAAAATATAAATTAAGAACCATTTTCAGCCCTTAGATCATCAAGATCTACGGTTGATTCATCACCTTGTTGGATATATTCATGGTCAAGAGTTCGAATCCCAAAGGTAGCAAAAAATTATTTTTTCGATATTCATACATTTATACAGTTTATTCATGCGTGTTATACATAAAATTCATGCATTTTTGCTGGTTCGTAATTCTTAAAATAAGGGTGGTTTATTGAATAACCGCTCCCTATATATATATATATATCCCTAGCAACACTTTCATTCATACACGAATTTTACTCCTTCAAATTTCCCAAATTTCTCTTTCAATATTTTTTTCTTTTTTTCTTCAAAAAATGGCGAAACCCCAACACGATGCTTCGTCCGATTCATCCGACGGTGTAGCTCAAGCGATCATAGACGAGATCGAGTTGCATATACAATTGCTTGCTCAAATCTACTCCTAACCGACGCTGGAGCCGGGACGTGTTAAACATCCCCGGTCTTACGTCCACCGTGATCGTGAGGATGCCCATCTACGTCTTATGCAAGACTACTTCAATGACAATTCGACGTACGGACCTACATTTTTACGACATCGTTTTCGAATGCAGAAGGAGTTGTTCTTACGTATCGTCGAGGCTGTTCAAGGTGAAGATACTTACTTCCAGATGACCACTAATGCAAATGGTCGGGACTCTCTCTCTCATTTGCAGAAATGCACATCGGCTATCCGCTAATTAGCCATCGGCGTCAGTGCGGATACTTTCGACGAGTATCTCAAAGTTGCCGGCTCGACCGGGCGTATATGCCTCAAGAAGTTCTGCAAGGCTGTCATTTGGGCTTTCGGAGCCCATTATCTGCACCATCCAACGCCGGAGGACATCACACGCCTTACTCAGATGCACGAGGCACGATACGGATTTCCCGGGATGCTCGGGAGTCTTGATTGTATGCATTAGGGGGTGGAAGAATTGTCCAAAGGCGTGGCACATTGCATATACTCGCGGTGATCAAGGGGAGCCAACTTTGATCTTGGAGGCCGTTGCATCCCACGATCTGTGGATTTGGCATGCCTTCTTTGGTGTCGTTGGTTCGAACAACGACATCAACATTCTCAACCAGTCGCCTCTCTTTGCCGACGTGTTGGATGGAACGGCGGCGCCCGTGCTCTTTCAGGCGAACCATCGCTATTACTAGATGGGCTACTACTTGTGCGACGACATATATCCGGAGTGGCGTTGCTTCGTCAAGAGTCCACCAATGTCGACCAATCCGAACGAGGCGAGGTTCATAGAAGATGCAAGAATCGGCACGAAAATATGTCAAACGTGCCTTTGGAGTCCTTCAAGCTCGATGGGAAATCATTCGAAGTCCGGCACGCAATTGGTACGTGGAGCACCTCAAGGACATCATGTTGTGTTGCATCATTCTCCACAACATGATTGTGGAGCACGAAGGTGAAGGAGCTACCAATTGGAGAGATGACGACGCAGGACATGGAGCAGTGACTCGACGGAGAGTGGTCGAGCAACCCCGGTTTCCTTCGAGGAATATGTGCAAAGAGATACTATTCTCCGAGATAGGCAATTGCACGCCGCACTCCAACGTGATTTGATGGAGCATGTTTGGGCACGTTTCGGACCTCTAGACCAGGAATAGTTATTTTTAGGATTTGTTTTTATTTTATTAAGTTTTATGTAATTTTTAGGATTTCAAAATTAATGCAATTTAAATTTGAAGTAAATTGTGTGATTTAAATTTATGCAATTAAACTTAAATGAAAAATGAAAAAATCAAAACTAAAAAAATCATGTAGGTTATCATGTAACCCCAATGCGGCTTCATTAGTCAATGTGGTCCCCCCTTCATCAAGTAAGCTATCATGCAGGCTATCATGTAACCCCAATGTGGATGCTCTAAGGGACTAAACGTCATAGCGATATTTATGTTAGAGGTGTAATTACTACATAACCCCTAAGGGTGTTTATTTTGAAAGATTAGTCTTAATAGATAAAAATAGTAAGATTAATCTCTTATTTACTTTGCTAGATTAAAACTTTGAGAAATCCTAAGTCCTTGATTATTTTTATCATTTAAGCTAATTTTACTTTATTCTTATCCCATCAAAATAATGAGATTGAAGTAATCCTACTATTAAGAATAAAAATGTTCAATCATCCATTTTATCAATCACCCTCTTAATTTAATTAGAAGAGGACAAAAAGGAAACAAAACGAAGTTTATTATCCAATTTATATGGGTTAATTACGCCAAAAACCATGAACTATACCCAAATTTTCAACTTTTCCATGAACTTTTTTTTTTATCAAAAATTCTCTGAACTTAATGTGTTGAACAATTTTTCCATAACTTTCAAGAATCCCCAAATTCATAGCTGACATGGCATGTTTTAAGTGACCGGATATATGATATGGCATCGCCGACGGAGAATTGAAACGATGTCGTTTAATTGGAGGTAAACGACGTCGTCTAACATCAGCCCCCATTTCTGAGCCCTAATTTCGACGGAGGTGAAGGCGGAGGAAATCGGCGGAGGCGAAGGTGGAGGATCAGTGCCGGAGATGCAGTGCTGCGGTGTGCTGGTTTGCAGCAGCGACCTCGCGCAGTACTGGTTTGCTATTGCCCGTTCTCGTGCGGCGCCGGACACTAACCTTATCGCAACAATTGATGTCTCTTCGATTTTGGATAGAGAGGTGGATCTGAGGGGGGGGTGGGCGGCGGCAGGGGCGCCGGATCTGGTGCGGCGGCGGGTGGAAGGAGGTGAAATTAGGGTTTGGGGTGGGGGGAATGGGGGAGACGAAATTAAGGTTGGGGCGCCGGATCTGCTTTCGCCTTTTCTCTTTCCTTCTTTCTCCCCCTCTTGGTTGGATGACCATCGGCGAAGAGCCAACGCCGCTCTATTCTGCTTTGCTCTGCTCAACGCCGCTCCATTCTGCTTTGCTCTTCTCTACTATGCTCTATTCTGCTCTGCTCTGCTCTAATATGCTCTATTTTTCTCTGCTCTACTCTGCTCTGCTCTACTCTTCTATACTTTGCTATATTCTGCTCTACTCTAATCTACTATGTTCTGCTCTACTCTACTCTGCTCTGCCCTACTGTAAACCCTACCCCCTCTCCTCGAAGTCCGGCGACTGCACAGCCATAGGGCTGTCGCCGCAGAGCTCCAGATCCCCCACCTTCTTACGCCTCTTCTGCGCTTCGATTGGAGAACAACCTGACCACCACCGTGCAAACGAAGAGAATACATGTGTAATTGTTTCTGACATGGAGGAGGAGTTCGCCGGACATGGAGGAGGGAAGGCGGTGGGCGGTGGAGAGAGAGGGGGCGGCAGATCTGGTGGGGCGGTGGTGTTCACCGAACATGGAAGGGGGAAGAGAAAAAGAATGGTTTTTTGTTTTTTTTTTCAAGTGTCAATTTTTAGTCCAAATAGACGCCACGTAGGCGACAAGTCAGCCCGAAGCATCACCGGAGAAAAAAGTATGGAAAAATTGTTCAGCACATTAAGTTCAGGGAATTTTTGATAAAAAAAAAAGTTTATGGAAAAGTTGAAAATTGGGGTATAATTCATGGCTTTTGGCGTAATTAACCCAATTTATATGGAAAAATAAAAATTCTCTGGATTCCAATTCCATATTTCTGGTGCGGCTTGTAAAACACTGCAACGGAACAGAACCTGAGACCTCCGGCATCTGGAAATTCAATTATCCAGATCGGCGATTTCTCTACTGTTTGAATTCCGATTGCAACGCAACAGTGATGGTTGCGCCCTCCGCCGCAAATGAATCTCCGCCCCAAACTCAGATCGCCGCCGCCTCCCGCCACCTCTCCGCTGGACAGCGCTAAATCCACTCCGCCTAAGATGCCCCGCAAATATCTCTTACGTCCCACGATTGTCCTCGCATCTCTCCTCTCCCTTCTCGCCTTCTACTCCTTCGTCCTCCAGACTCCTCCCAACTCCAGGATTGCCACTTCTGCCGTCGACAATCGCAACGCTCTCTCTCTCGATCGCGCTAATGGCGTTGATAAAAGGGTGAAGATATATATGTACGATTTGCCGAGGAGGTTTACATACGGGGTGATCGAGAGCTACGCAGCGACGCGCGGCGGGGAGCCAGTCGCCGACGACGCGCTGCTCAAGTACCCTGGGAATCAGCACTCCGCCGAGTGGTACCTGTTTTCCGATCTGAATCGTCCGAGTGAAGAGCGGATTGACTCGGCTGTGACTCGCGTGATGGACCCCGAGGAAGCTGACCTCTTCTACGTCCCTTTCTTCTCTTCATTGAGTCTTGTTGCTAATCCTGTCCGATCCGCCGCTGCGAACGGCACTCCTGATAAGACTGTCTATAGTGACGAGCAAACTCAGGTGCCGATTCATGTCGAATTTATCTTATATAGAGGGTCAATTAGTACCATTTTAATCCGTACTATAGTGCTTTCTGCCGTACTCTATGTCTTGATTTGATTATTATTCATGAATAAATGGGAAACCTGTATATATTCAGTGGTTGTTTCTTGCTGATTTTTGAAGCAAGGAGCAAAATGTTCAAGCATTTGATACATGTTTAAGCAGCTAGTTAGGTGGTAGAGTAATGATATACTTGACTGATGCAGGAGGCTTTGATGGATTGGTTGGATGAACATAGATACTGGAAAAGAAATAATGGATGGGATCATGTATTCATATGTCAGGATCCCAATGCTTTGTATAAGGTCATTGATAGGGTAAAAAATGGGGTGCTATTAGTTTCAGATTTTGGGAGGTTATCTCGCAATCAAGCATCTCTGGTCAAGGATGTGATTCTTCCGTATTCACATAGGATTAATACATTCAAAGGGGATGCTGGACTGGAGAACCGCAAGTCTCTGCTATTCTTTATGGGGAATCGCTATCGAAAAGAGGTAATAAGATTGTTTCTTTATTGTTATGCAGTTGTTCTCCAAATTTTATGTTCTCTTATGATGTTAATGTATTGTATATTTACAATTAGCATGAGAATAAGTGGTGAGTTTTCAATGATTATTTTGTTTGTTTGCTCCCTTTCAATATGCTTCTACTACCACATGCTTCTCATATAACTGTTTGTGATGTCCATGTATCCCATAATCCGTGTGGTAACTTGTGTGTGCATTTACACTTAAGTTGGTTTTTGTTGTGGATTGTAGGGTGGTAAGATTCGAGATTTGCTTTTCCAACTGCTTGAGAATGAAGACGAAGTTATAATCAAACATGGAGCACAGTCTAGGGAGAGTCGGCGTGCAGCAACACAAGGAATGCATACAACAAAGTTTTGTTTGCATCCAGCTGGAGATACTCCATCAGCTTGCCGACTATTTGATGCCATTGTGAGTTTATGTGTTCCTGTTATTGTCAGCGACTACATTGAGCTTCCTTTTGAAGATGTCATAGACTATAGAAAGATTGCCGTTTTCATTGATTCCTCCACTGCAACTAAACCTGGACACTTGGTGAAATTGCTGAGAAAAGTCAGTCCGGAGAAGATTTTGAAGTTCCAAAAGGAATTGCTTAAGGTAATTTTCAATAGATTAGCCTTAACTTGCATGCTGAATAAGTCCTATTACATTGTGAATGCTAGCTTAGAAGTGATTGACATGATTGGAGAACTAAGTAAGATAATTCGCTGACTGCAGAGCTTTAACTAGAGTTACAAAGCACCAGTTGGAATATTAGAAAATTGGTACTTACTATAATTATTAGTAGCTGTAGAGGGAGAGTTTATTTTAAAGAGTGTAAAACGAATGCACAAATAGCTGGCTGTGAGCCACTACAGACTAAGTTTAGTAAATTACATGCTGTTGAAGTTGTCCATCTCTTATTATTTTCTGAGCTGGATTTTCATCTTGATGTCATTTCTTTCTAGACTGTGCTTTGCATGTGATTCCAACATCAATGAACTCGGGTTTACTTTTTATGTTGAGCTTAAGGCTGCACATTAATTTTTTCAGTTATGGATATCTGTTATGGTAGTTGGATTGTTATCCGCATAAGCAATTTTACAGTTCATTTTCTTCTTTATCCAAGTAGTGCAATAATATTAGGAAACGGCTAAGCTTCCAATTTAGAGGCATAAGCAATTTTACAGTTCATTTTCTTCTTTATCCAAGTAGTGCAATAATATTAGGAAACGGCTAAGCTTCCAATTTAGAGGCTGAATTTGCTCGGTGTAGTTTCCATTTAATCTCACCAAGCTCTTTCATTCTATTCAGGTGAAGAGGTACTTCGAGTATGAAGATCCAAATGGGACTGTCAAAGAAATCTGGCGGCAGGTTTCTCAAAAGCTACCTCTTATCAAACTTATGAGTAACCGCGACAAACGGATTGTGCTGCGTGACTTGGCAGGACCCGACTGTTCATGTATCTTCTCAAACCAGACAGGCGTACGCACAACACTGTGATATTCCATTCAGTTGATTTTGCAGACTAGAAATCGAACTTGGTGTCAACTGTCAAATGATGGGCAACATTTCGATACACATGATCAACAAGTACCATTTTACGTGGGGTGGGATGGAGAGAAGTTGCTCTTGCTACATGTGCAATTAGTTCTGGTAGTCAATCGGCATTCATTTTTTCTTGCTGAGCAACCTAATTGGAGTATTATAATAAGGATGCGAACACAAGCTTGTTGTCCTTGATCTTGTGATGTACCTAGAATTGATCAGTTTGTACATTACCACACAGAAAAACCATAGCTACCAATGTATCAAAAATCTCTTTCGATTTTTGTTGAATTTTATTACCAACACTGTGCAGCTATATATAGATTCAATTATTTGCATTTTGAGAAGGTAATTATTTAGTGGTTCTGATATCCGAACTAAAACCCCATAGTAATTGTTGGTGCAACAACACTAACAAAAAAGAAAAGGAGAGAACGTTCTAATGAAGCTCCATTCTCTTCCACTTAACTCTGTTCTTAACCTGGTGGCCATTTCATCTGTCTCCCTCCAAGAACATGTAAGTGAAGATGGTAAACAGATTGACCTAGAGAGAGAGAGAGAGAGAGATGTATTATTTACTCCTGCAATTTGAGTTGTAAACATCGAACAACCATTTGAGCAGAGAGGGGAAAAGAGAGAGACTCACAGGCAGATGCGCCACTGTTAATAACAATGCGGAAACCATCACTGATGCCTTCTTTCTCTGCCACTATTTTAGCAGCATGAAGAAGTTGCCCCAATATCACTTCATGCCTTTTTTCAGCCTATCAGACATACCAAATGCAATTTAAGTTTCATGATAAGTACAACCAACCATTGCGAAAAGAAAAATAGTACCTTCCCGAGCTGGGTTAAACCATCGCGTTGCTTTGGAATGATGAGAACGTGAACTGGGGCCTGTGGGCTGATGTCTCGAAAAGCAAGGACAGATTCATCCTCGTACACAATTGAACATGGGATCTCCTTGGAAATAATCTTGTCAAATCTAGAAAAAACATGAATCACAATCAATGATGAAAGCAGCTAGATCTTTCTCCAAGTAGGGAGTTGTCTTCTCCGATTTTCAGAAAAATGACATGGTAGCACATTTTGATTAAAGGGTTATTAGCCTCTAAATACATCACCTTTGGGGGTAGTTTGGTTTTGCACATGAACTTTAAAGGTGTAAAAGAATAATGAACTTTAATGTTGCAGCAATTTTATCACAAATTCAAATATTAGATATTCGAACTCCATAAAAATCTTACGATTTACGGGCTTAGAGATGTCTTATACGATATCTTTTAGAGATATCCTATACGATGTCACAAATCCAATTTTTGCTCAAATTAAAGTTGACGTGGCAAGTCAAAATATTGACATGTATTCATCGGACGTTTTAAAAAATAACATCGTATAAGACATCTCTAAAAGATATCGTATAAGACATCTCTAAACCCGTATTTGTGATAAAATTGCTACATAATTAAAGTTCATGTATTTTTTTACACCTTTCAAAGTTTATGTGCAAAACCAAACTGCCCCCAAAGTTGGTGTATTTAGACGCCAATAACCCTTGATTAAACATCATACTTGCAAATTGACTGTAGTCATCTTTTCACAATCTAAATTGTGGTCTTAACTCTTGATAAGAAGTAAAAATATATGTGCAACAGGACTAGGCCAAAGTAAAAGAAAGAAGAGGGAAAAAGGAAAATACAAAACAGATGCAGGTAATTGATCAATCTCTATATAGACTTTCTTCACCAAATTAATAACTTATTCATGAAAAGAAAATTAAAACATGATATGATGAGCAAAGGTACGAACATTGTTGGCGCGCCACTATCAGCATTGGCAGCGGCAGCACTAGCAGCTAACTCTTCATCGCTTGTAGCTCTTATAGATGACAAAACCCTGAAACGAACACAACGCCTAAAAGGGGGGAAGCTAATAACGAATATGAGACCTCTAATCAAACAAACCTCACTAGTGCCATATTCAAACAACTAAAATGCTAAAACTGAACATTTCCCTTAAACAAAGAATTGAGTTTTTGTCAATCTTAAAACCTATTTACATTATTAAACACTTCCCTCAAGGAATCTAATCCTACCATTTTAATAAATAAATAAAATTCAACAACATTTTAGTTCAAAATTTATGAATTTTCCTAATCTCTAGGGCGAATTAGAGAAAGGGGAAAACATTGAAACCTGACAGGCAAAAATTGTATTTCGATGACAGGCAAACATTGGAAAATGCAGTACACTGACAGAGCGAGGCATTCACGAAAGAAATAAAATCAAAGGCACAACATTTAGAGCAGGAAGTACAAATAAATACCTGCGGAACTGAAGAGGGCGACGAATAAATGCATTATGCTGGATCTGGGCAGTTTGATTAATGGATTTGATAAAGTTGAATGCTCGAATACATATTGGGCCACTGTTTTTAACAACAACGTCGCCTACCAATCAAATTGAATACCAGAAAAATTACACACACACACTCACTGAGAAACGAACAAAGCGAAAAGAAATTGGGAAAAAGAAGAAAGAAGAAGATAAACAGAGTGGAAAAGGGAGTGCACCGCAACAAGTAGAGGGAATTCATGGCTGCCGCCATTTTAGTCAGTGACCTTGCTGTACTTTAAACAAGTCGACCTCCAACTTTATCTTTACGAACACTTCAAAATCCTAAAATTTGTTTAGGCATGTTCGATTATAAATGAAGGCTCTTTGTAATAGCATTAAGAGGGTGTTTGAGCTTATAAGCTCATCAAAACAGCTTATAAGTTGTTTAAGAGCTTATAAGCTCTTTCAAAGTGTTTGGCAAAATAAGCTCCTCAACAGCTTATAAGCTTATAAGTTCAAAAAATAAGTTCCAAGAGCTTATAAGCTTCCCAAAAAAATAAGTTCCTCTACTCCAACTTATTTTTTTATAATCTCACATGCAACAATCTTTTTACAAATATTTTTCAACTATAATTTATTATTTCCATCATATATCATTTAAGTTCATTTTTCTTCGATTTTCTCTCTCTAAAAAAATATTTTCTCTCTCTAGTAAAAATTTTTTCTCTCTAGCTTATAAGCTCAATTATCCAAACACTTTGACAACTTATACGCTCTTAAAAATTATATCTTATAAGCTCTTGAAACATCTTATAAGCTCCAAGAGCTTATAAGCTCCAAGAGCTTATAACCTCTTTAAAATAAGCTTAGCCAAACACCCTCTAAGTCTTAATCTATGTGGCATATCTAGAATCTCACTATATTAAAATTTAATATTTATAATCTTCATCATTTATTAATTAATAATTATTATATTCTATCTAAAAATTCATTAGTCTTAATAAATATAATTAATAATAAATGTATATATATAATATTAATAATATTAATTTACATATAATCTAAATTAATAAATTTTATTATTTATTTTATTTCGATAAAAATTAATCTTAATAAATATAATTAATAATAAATATATATGTTGGGAATATAGTGAAATATCCTTACCCTAGTTTTGATGATACCAAAATCAATAAGATTTCTTTGTAACAGACTAGAACTTTTCGAACTCAAGTGTTAGAGTTTTTTTTCTAGTTTAGTTGTTGTTCTGAAGACTGAAGACTGAAGACCGAAGGACTGAAGACTGAAGATTGAAGAGCTCGACTGATGTAACGATTAAAGGCAGAGTCAAACACTGATGTTTGACTGATCGAGTTTTCAACTGAAGGATCAGTTACGAACTGATTCATTAATCCAGGTCACGTGGACTCAGCGGACTGATACTAAAGTCAAGTATTAGTTAATATTTTTTCTCGAACTGAACCTCCAAAGTTAAAAGGAAGCCACGCACTTCCAAAGTACAGCAGCATTAAATGCAGAGATTTCAAGGATGTCATTTCTCTGCAGAGCATTCCTTTTTGGTGATTACCTTTTCAGAGATGTCATATTTCCTGCTCCTTAGTAGCCAAGGAACTTCGAAGATTGAAGCCTCAGCAAAGTTCGAATTTCTCTCAAACGGATGAATTCTTGAAGACCTTCTCCGCCAAGGGATCTATTCAAAACCTCTCCTATAAATAGAGCTCGAGGATCACTTCAATCTTCACCGATTCAAATACATAAGCTGAAACGATGCCCGAATTCGTTACCCAGCAAATCAAAGCCTTCCAAAGTTTGAATCGATGAAGAGAATCACAAAGCCAAAATTAATTCACTACTGATTACACACATTCTCTTAGAACTTAGGCAAATATTGTATATCCAAGTAACTGATTACAGAGAACCTGTTCTTTGTAATTTAGTTGGCAAGTTTTCGAATCTCCTTTCAACTGACCGAATCGAGTGTTTGAGCTGAGAGGTGTTCAAACCAATGCTCTGACTCCGTGAGATCTTAGTCTTTGCGAAAATGCATAGTTTTGTCTCAGTGAAGCTAAGAGTGAGAAATTCAACCCAGTATGTTGGTACCAAAGATTAGATCTTTGGTTTTTTCGGTTTGCTGTGTACCCGTAAGCACAAGCCCAAAGTGTTTGTCAGTTTGATCAACTGATCGTGGATGTAGGAATTGGATTTCGAACCACGTGAAAAACCTTTTGTTGTTTATCGATTTTAGTATTTACTTTCTTGTCTGTGCACAAACCTTTTGCTAATTGAAACTGATTTACTGCAAAGTGAAACATAAATCTTGACAAACAAAGGCTATTTCTTAAGTAAAGTTTTCTGTTGCCAATGTTATTAGTCTAACTTATAAACCTTCGGATAGCCAGTAAGATTAATAACATTCATCTGTTTTACAAACCTAACTGAAGCCTAACGCATATCAGTTAAAGTCTTGGACTTAACTGATAAATCTTTACTGATGAGACCTTCAGTATCAGTCACCAACCAAAGTTTTTCTAAACTCTTTTTACTCTTTTAAATTGAGTTTGAATTGAGACATGCACGTGTATGTAAATTATAAACAGGTTCGGTCATTGATTTACATATTTAAATAATAAGACACAAATTCTATAACTTGATTACTTTAAAACAAAATCTTATTTAATGTCTATCAAAATAATTAAAATTTTTATTTTTATTTTTTTATAAAATATATCCGTACATTTTATTTGTATAGGGTAGAAAAATATATTTTTCATATCTAAAAATTTTATTTGTTTCAGTTTCGTCAATAATAATAATAATAATAATAATAATAATAATAATAATAATAATAATAATAATAATAATAATAATAATAATAATAATAATAGATAAATTATGAAATTAATAATGCATAAATGAAGAATTTAGATAAAGAACAATAGAGGATATGATGTTAAAACACATTAGAAATCTTTAATTATGTATTAAATTTATAATAATCCCAATCTGAGTGAAAAATTCATATAAATCACCTCATTTCATATTGATTTTTTTTATAAGGTTTCACTAACATAAAACTTATACATGAAAAAGCTCCTGCTCTCCAAATTAAAAATCTATATTTAATTGGCGGAATGATTGAGACTAATACAATTTGAATTGCTCCAAGCGATATGATTCTTGGAACCCAATTAAATGATGATATTCACAAGTTAAATTTGTTCTTTCAAACTCCAAACGAGATGATTCTTGAAACCCAATTATAATATTTGTAGCTAATAATGCATAAAAGTTTGTCAAGATTTTTTCAAGTTTCATACAAAATGATGTTTACAAGTTAGTTTTGATATTAGAAGCTCCAAATCATACAATCTCACAAGTCAAATTTGATTTTTAAACTTCCAGATAGTGATGTTAAAAAAATTAACGCATAAAAGTTCATTTTTTGTATTTTAAGGTCTAGACGAGATGATGCTCAAAAGTCCGGTGTTCAAACATTAGATGTCGTCTTCCGGGCTTTATATGATAATATGATCCTACAGGGTGGTTCAGACGAGATGATGCTCATATGAAATAAAATCTTCAAGATTGACATTTCTTCAAAATATTAGTATTAAATAAAAATTTATATAAAAAGAATATTTATTATTCTAACAAAAGGTTAACATTTAATTGAGGAATATGATTCAGATTAATATAATTTCAACTATGTTACCTTAAATTAAATAAATTTAAAAATAATTTATAAATAAACAATTATTTATACAAAAATAATACTCTCTCTTCCCCCAAAATTATGCATGGAAGTTTGTAGTAATGATAGTGGAGAATGGTCCCACGATGAGGGTATTGGTAAATAGATTATGAGTAAATAGTGTAAGTTAAAAGGGTAAAGTTGTAATAATTATATTTGGGGTAGTGTCTAAAAATAGGATATGCATAATTTTGGGCGCCGTACCAAAAAGGAAAGGTATGCATAATTTTAGAGGATGGAGGAAGTATCATATAATTTAAAATAATTTTCCGTCGAATTTCGACGGGTTACGCACTAGTTTTTTATAATACTCCCTACTCCTACTACGAAAAATAATCCTAACTTTTTAAATTATAATATTATACTTTTTCTCTTGTACTTTTTCCGTTCCCATTACAAATATCTCAATTTTCATAATGAGATGTTTAGTCTCATTCCTTTTATCAGAATATATTATCTCTTTATATTTAATATTTAAATAATTTTCAACAATTCACTTTATATATATTTTCTACATATTTCTTAATCTTTTCCTCCGCCCCCATTAAAAATGTCTCACTTTTTATAATGAGATGTTTCATTCTTTTTTTGACAATATATTATATCTCTATATCCAATATTTAAATAATTTTCACCATTTTACTTTATCTACTTTTTACACATTTTTTAATCTTCGTGCTCAAAAGTAATGAGACAAAGAAAATATTTTACTATAAATTGTACTTTTACTTCATTTTTAACTAACAATATACTTTTATTCTATTTTTTGTACTAATATTATCTATACAAATTGTACATTTATCCCACTTACATTTACTTTAACAATTAACAACTTTCTTAAGAGTTAGTTTTAACTCAGACCAGCCTGATGATCAGACCATTTTTTTGTCTACGAAAAAATGTCTTATTTAACTTTTTGAATCATCATATCATACCTTTTTCTCTTATACTTCTTTCGCTCCCATTATAAATGTCTCATTTCTTTTGTGAGAATATATTTATCTCTATATTTAATATTTAATTAAATAATTTGCATCAACTCACTTTATCTATTTTCTACATTTTATCTTTTTGTTTTACTGTTAAATCTGGCCTTCTTCGATTAGGCATTTTGTTGGAGATTTTTTAGCCTGAAATTTGATTTGGAAGATGTAATGAACTGTTAGGATATCTAATGTTTGTATAGGACATATTGCAGATGTAATTTGCTGGGAAATGGCCTGAAATTTCATTTGTAATTTCCCACCATTTTTTGGAATGCTTACTTTACTGTTTTCGTTTCCAAGGTGGCAGTTGTAATTGAGACGCGTAAAACAAAATCTCTCTCTCTCTCACACACACACCTCAAAATCGGCCGTCTCTCTTCCTCTCAATATTGAGAAGCGCCGCCGGCCGCCCAGCCCACCACGTCACCGTCGCGCGACGTGCCCTAACGTCACAGCCTGGCCCCACCGTCGCACGACCTATTCGCCGCTGCCGAAGTTCGCCCAAGGTTGTGATGTTCGCCGCCGAAGCCCGCCTTCGCGCGAACTAGGGCTCAAATGCCTGCCACCGCGAACTAGGGCTCAAAGCCCTACTGTTGCCGTCCAAGCTCTCAGCGCCGCCCCAACACCGCTGTCGCTGCCACCACCCCCGCGACGCTTCTGTCTAATTTCTAGTCATATTTTATTCACTCCGACGAGTATTTGATGGAGTACTCGATGGAGTACACAATCAAGTAGAGTTCGAGGGATTTTTAGGACAATAACTTAGGTTGATTTGAAAATTAGGAAAAAAAATTCAGATTTGTAAAAATAGGACACTAATTTTTTTTAGAGTAAAATAAGACACTAAATGTCCTATTTTTATGACGCTTAATAATTAGTGTCCTATTTTACTCAAAAAAATAGTGTCCTATTTTTACAAGTTCGAAAGTTTTTGTCCTAATTTTCAAATCAACATAAGTTATTGTCCTAAAATATTCTCTGACTCCAATCAAGTACTTGACCAAGTACTTGATCGACTACTCGCCAGAATATTATTCTCTTGTCTTTTTTTTTTGCTAAATATGTATTTTGTAATGTATAGGTCATTGCAATTCGCAATGTTGGATGTCATTGGGTAACTATACGCATGTTTTTTTTATGATTGGATGATAGTTTTAATACATTATTATCAAGATTGTTCTTCACTACTCGATGGTCAATGACATTGAGTACACCATCGAGTATTGAAGAACAATGATGGATTTTTTTTTTCAATTATTCTTATTAGAAAATATGTTATATGTTTGTTTTCACTAAGATTGAAGATTGTTCGTTTTTGTAAGTAATGTCATTATAAAACATATAGGGATATACATATAGTTATTTAAAGGGATATACAAATCAAAACAAAGCAAGATTTAAAGGGAGTGTAGGTGTTGAGAAAAGAAAGATATATTTAAACCCTTATATTTTGATGATACCAAAACCACCTAAAGGTACACTCTAGCTGATGATGTTCCTATGATCCTAACTATCTTAATTCTTTGTATAGCTTGACGGTTCAAGAAAGCTAAAATAACTGAAGACATCATCTCGACTGAAGAAGGGTTTGACAAAAAGACTCCACGAGAGTCTAGAACACGCAGAAGATGCAAACTCAACTGAAAGCTCCTAACTAAAGGAAACTGCATCAAGAATGACTGAAGAAAGAAAGGCCACATGAATAAATTCCAAGACACGCCGCAGTCAACGAAGAAGTCAAAAGCATTGACTTTAAAAAAAGATGTCCTTCTACCTGAACCAGAAAAGAGACGTTATCTCCCAACGGTAGGATTTGAAGAAGAAGATCTCCGCCAACGGATCTATTCCTCAGATACGCCTATAAATAGCTTAGAAGATCTCTCAATCAGAGAAAGAAGAGAGATGAAAAAGAGAAGATTCCGATTCAATCGCCAATGTCAAAGCTACATCAGAAAATCAAATAGAGCTCAAAATTCCTTAAGCTTCGAATCGATGAAGAGAGGATTTAAATGTTGTAAAATCAGTTTCACTGATTACTTAAACTCTCTTATTGTAACTAGGATTTTCACATAAATAAATCACTAGCCTGGTTACCGATTACTTGAGATTCTGTACTCAGTAATACTAGTTGGTATATTACAATACCCCTTTTTCAAAAGAGAGAAGAGTGTTTGTAATCGAGCTTGAGACTTAGACCAAGCTCAGTGGTTGTTTAGTACCAGTAAACTAAACAGTTAGGTTACTTAGCATCCGCAAGCTAAGTGTGTAAATCCAACTCAATGAGTTGGTTGTTGTAAGGAGTTTCCTTTCAGTATAGGTTTACGTTGCTCCTGTAAGCATCGTGGTTAGGTTTGTTGTGCACCCATAAGCACATGCCCAGAGTGATCGTCAAACTAATCATCTAGGCCGTGGATGTAGGAACGTTGTTTTCCGAACCACGTAAAAATCCCTTGTGTTCTTACTTGCTTTTACATTCAGTATTTGTGCATATCTATGTTTTTCTAATACTGACTAACTGAAAAGAGTAACTAAGAGATTCTCTGTGTAGAAAATCTTACAATGCTATTTTACTAAGTTTAATATTCTACTGCTAGAGTTATAGGTTTAACTGATCAATCTTTCGATAGTCAGTTGAACAAGTAACTCAACTCTGTTTTACTTACGACTGAAGCTTTACTTGGATGGAAGTTAATTGACCAGCTCAATTAACTGAAGTCACCACTGAACCTCTGTTTCAGTATCAGCCGCCACCCCTTGTCAACTGAAGCGTGCATATTCAAAGTAGTCAAACTGTCTTTTAGAACAAAAGTGTTGGTTTTAAGTAACCTTATTTTGAAAATAGCCTACATGTATATTTCCTCCCTACACCTGTTCTTTCAACCTTTAGGGGACCCAACAGGGAGAATTTTTTTTTTTTATCTCATTTTTTCCATGATAAATTAACAACCAAAACAAACGCACCATATAAGATATACATATAGTTATTAACTTTGCAGACCAGACACCCATTACTTTAATTATTGAAGCTAGCTAGCTTGAATATTGCATTTTTTTATATCAGTAGTTGAATTTATTTCGAAAGCACCCAATAAAATAAGTTCCACTTTAAAGCCCCTCGATCACAAGAAAAGTTCCACTCTAAGGATATTTTACCGTAACTAATTTAATTTTCAATGAATATTGTTACTAAGTCTCACCAATTAATACAATATTATACTATATGTTCTCTCTATACATAGACATATCTGATGAAGAGTTACTAGACGATGAATCGAAGCCCACCTCGACCGAATGATGGTTATAGTCGGTATAATTTATTGGCAAAAAACTTATTTACATATAAGAGCATCCGCATCGTGTAACATCCGCATCGCTTACACGATGCGGCCTACTCGTGTAAGGCCGTTATCGTGTAAGCCGATGCAGCCGCTTGTTGCACGAGGGCTACACGTTCTAACGTGTAGCCCTTTAACTTTTGAATTTGAATTTGAATTTTGAATAAAACACGCGCCATTAAAAAAAATAGAAAATTTGAATTTTGAATCTTGAAGGCAGCTTTGATTGTCTCGGTTTGCGTGCCATTTTCACCATTTATTTTATTTTCTTTTTTTTTGTTCTCTTTATATTCTTTTTTCCTCCTTCTTCTTCCTCACTTTCTTCACTCAACAATTCTCCTCTTTCACTCTTTCAATCTACACCTTTCAATATTTCCTTCTTTTCTCTTCCGATAATGGCGGAATTCGACCACGATTCTTCGTTTGATTCATCCGACGGTGTAGCTCACGCTATCATGGAGGAAATAGAGTTGCAGAAACAATTGCTTGCTCACATCTACGCTCAGCCGGTGCCGGGACGTGTGAAACGTCCTCGGTCTTACGTCCACCGTGATCGTGAGGATGCCCATCTACGTCTTATGCATGACTACTTCAACGACAATCTGACGTACGGACCTACATTTTTCCGACGGCCTTTTCGAATGCAGAAGAAGCTGTTCTTGCGCATCGTCGAGGCTGTTCAAGGTGAAGATACTTACTTCCAGATGAACACTGATGCAATAGGTCGGGACTCTCTCTCATCTTTGCAGAAATGCACGTCGGCTATCCGCCAATTAGCCACTGGCGTCAGTGCAGATACTTTTGACAAGTATCTAAAAGTTGCCGACTCGACCGGGCGTTTATGCCTCAAGAAGTTCTGCCAGGCTGTCATCCGGGCTTTCGGAGCCCATTATCTGCGCCGTCCAACGCCGGAGAACATCACACGTCTTACTCAGATGCACGTGGCGCGACACGGATTTCCCGGGATGCTCGGGAGTCTTGATTGTATGCACTGGGGGTGGAAGAATTTTCCTAAGGCGTGGCACGACGCATATACTCGCGGTGATCAAGGGAAGCCAACCTTGATCTTGGAGGCCGTTGCATCCTATGATCTGTGGATTTGGCATGCCTTCTTTGGTGTCGCTGGTTCGAACAACGACATCAACGTTCTCAACCAGTCGCTTCTATTCGCTGATGTGTTGGAGGGAACGGCGCCGCCTGTGCTCTTTCAGGTGAACCAACGCTACTACCAGATGGGCTACTACTTGTGCGACGGCATATATCTGGAGTGGCGTTGTTTCGTCAAGAGTCCACCGATGGCGACCAATCAGAAGGAGGCAAGGTTCAAGAAGTTGCAAGAATCGGCACGGAAGGATGTCGAACGTGCCTTTGGAGTCCTTCAAGCTCGGTGGGGAATCATTCGCAGTCCGGCGCGATTGGTACGTGGAGCATCTCAGGGAGATCATGTTGTGTTTCATCATTCTCCACAATATGATTGTGGAACACGAAGGTGAAGGAGCAACCAATTGGAGAGATGACGACGCGGGACATGGGCATCTAGCAGTGACGCGACGGAAAGTGGTCGAGCAACCCCAGTTTCCTTCGAGGAATATGTGCAAAGAGATACCCTTCTCTGAGATAGGCAATTGCACGCCGCGCTCCAATATGATTTGATGGAGCATGTTTGGGCACATTTCGAACCTCTAGGGCCGGAATAGTTATTTGTAGGATTTATTTTTATTTTATTAAGTTTTATGTAATTTTTAGGATTTGTTTTTATTTTAGTAAGTTTTATGTAATTTTTAGGATTTCAAAATTAATACAATTTAAATTTGAAGTAAATTGTGTGATTTAAATTTATGCAATTAAACTTAAATGAAAAATGGATAAATCAAAATTAAAAAAAATCATGTAGGCATGTAATCCCAATGCAGTCTCTTTGCACCATGTGGCCCCCCCCTCATAAAGTAAGCTATCATGTAACATCAATGTGCATGCTCTAAGACATGTGAAAGGCGTGAGTGGAAAAAAAAACCTAACTAATCATAATTAACTAACTCAAGATACGCCTGTCTTTCATTTTTGTAAATGCGGTTGCTCTTGTTTGCAAATTTGCGACTCAGGGTTATGGAAATGGTTGTGGGGGCTGGACGTTCATCTTGGAGACGGACTGTCAACGGCTTTATTGGAGGCTTCACAGATAGAGGATGACTTATCACTCACTGGAGACACCAGAGTTTAAAATTATTTCAGGCCATTATTTTAGGGCGTTTTGCAAAAATAGGCCACTATTTTTCGGACTTGCAAAAATAGGCCAATTATTTTAGTTTTTTGTATTTTTAGGCCACATGTGTATCCAATCAAGCTATTTTGGGCCACATTTTGACCCCAAAAAGTGGCCTATAAATGCTGAATTGAGCTCAAATGTGGCCTAAAAATGCCAAAAACTAAAATAATTGGCCTATTTTTGCAAGTCCGTAAAATAGTGGCCTATTTTTGCAAATCGCCCTAAGATAATGGCCTTTAATAATTTTAAACTCGGAGACACCATTAAGGACATATTTTCCATTGCAGATGCACTTGGTGTCCGACAATCTAGCGAAGCATGCTCTTTTTTCCCGTTCTAGTCTAACTTCATCCTTTTTCCAGTTGATGTAAACTCTCCCGTTTTGTTTTAATGGAAGTTCCATAAAAAAAAAAGTTTGTAAAAACTCACAACGTGGTTTAGAATATTAGTATTTTTTCAAATAAATAAAATTTATTCAAATACGCATAACCAACAAGAAGCTACAAGATTGAACTACGAAATACATCAACTGAACACAATGCGGTGGATTAGAAATCCATACCCTACTAAATTAATTAGATGAAGAGCTTTGATATATAGGTCAGGCTTCGACGACCTTCACAGTTATATAGGCTTTGACAGCTTTGTGACACATGAGATAGCCCTTCAAATGTGCCGCCATATATCTCTTGTCTGGCCCACCAATGACCACTTCGCCTTCCCACATTGGAAGGCCATTTTTAGTCAAATACTGGAGTATGAGACAAAAATCCTCCATCTCGTCCTTTGTATTCAAAGTGATACTCTTCAGGTTCCGGAGATCCGCAATATAAGCGCGTGCCTTGGCATGTTCCTTGTCAAGCTCTTCCTTTGCTTCCGCGATTTCCTTATCATATTTCTGCACTGGCTCCAGGGAGTCACGACTTTCGTAGTACAGCTGATGAGCTTCACCACTACGATAAACATTTTTGGGGGGGCTCCCGTTAATACCAAATGCTACCATATCTTTTCTTGGGGGGCCGGGGCTCCCACTTTGATCAGACGATGATGCCATTTTGCACAATTTTATCAAGAAGAGGTTAACTACGCCACCTTTTATAGGCAATTATGGATGGAGGGAGGGAGGGAGTTATTGTGTGACCCACCTACCAGTACCAACCTCAATAGCATGTAGTATGACCCAACTGCTGCATTATCTCAATAGCATATATTGCTACCCAATACCCGGATTCCTTTCCTATTGCTAACAAAATCGCTAATAATAACATGGGAAACAAATATCCCGACACACTAGGGTTTTGGCTAAAGTTTAGTTTAGATAGTTTATTAGACGTTTGAAGAGATGACGAAGCGCAGTCTGTTGGTAAGACGGTTCTCCTCCAACCAATAGATCGAGGGTTCGAGTCACCCTAGGATCTAGAGTTTATAAACACTTGACATTCAATGGATCATATTTGGTGTACCATTTTTAATTTTTCTGATTTTCTTTCATATTTTTTCTTCAATTTCAATTTTCTATGTTTTAATTTAATTTTGTTATTATTAATTACGGTTTATTGCATCTAATTAGGATACCTAATTATTTTTTAATTATTATTTGTTTTTGTTTTTATTAGTTAATATTACATTCGTCCACAAAAGATAGTCCTAGTAGGAGATGACACCGATTTTAATAAAATAATTATTGTATGTGAGTCGAGAAAGAATTACTCTTAAGAAGTGGTGTTTATAATGATAATTATTGTATTGTGAGTGGAGAATAGAGACCACCATGTGATAGATAATTTTCAAAAATAAAAAGGGACTAATTTTTGTTGACATCCCAAAATAACAAAAATTTGACTATTTTTTTGTGGACGGAGGGAGTAATTCATTATTGGGATTGATAAATTCGGTATATATTTTATTGTATTATAATAATAAAATATTTTTATAAAAATATTATTAAAATAATAGATATAATAGTGAAAAACGGTAGCACACAAAATCATGGGACATTGGATCACATCTAATAAGTTGTCAAAGTGATTTGATATATAATTGAGTTTATTAAGTTAGGGGGAAAAAATACTACTCCCACGTTCAAGATAAAGTTTCCACTTTGTGGACGATACGAATTTTAACAAAGTGGTGGATAAAGTTTCCACTTTGTGCTGGTTAGTAATTTGCAACCTCTCTCCTTCAAATATACTAGTATACTCTATCGTACGATGCACGATAAATATTAAAACTATACAACATATTTAAATATTTAAATATAAATACTCCCTCCGTCCATCAAAGAACTTCTTAGGAGTGAGTGATACGTGTTTTAAGAAAAAGATTATTAGGTGTATTGAGAGTGGAGAAAAAGTTGTTGACTATATTGGGAGTGGTGAAAATGTGTTATATTTACTATTGAGAATTGTGAAAAGGTGAAAGTAAGACTGTAAGAGTAATTATGAGTGGTGGGATATAGTCCAAAAATAGATAGGAAGTTTTTTTATGGACGTCCCGAAAAAGAAAGATAGAAAGTTCTTTCATGGACGGAGGGAGTATTGAATATAATTAAAATATAAATAAATGCAGACTATATTTTAAAAATAAAATAAAATAATTACAAAAATTATAGTGAAAATTAACATTACATGTTATTAATATTATTATAGAGTATCATGCTTCATAATTAAATAAACATTTTTTTACAAAAACATAAATAAAAAGTCATATTTAAAATTATATTTTTATTATATGTGACTATTATTCTTCTACAAAGTAATATTAACATTAATACAAATATATATATATATATATATATATATATATATATATATATATATATATAGGGTTAGGTTCAATGAAAAAGGTCTAAATGTAAGAAAGAAGAGAGAAGTAATCTCATCCGTTGATCTTATCTAATCTAACGGACATGATTTATTCACGCCATGTTCAACGGATTTTTTCGTTGAACATTCGTGAATATATACAATATTTTTGGGGGTTCTGGGTTTCGACCCCCCATATGTTCAACGAAAAAATCCGTTGAACATGGCGTGAATAAATCATGTCCGTTAGATTAGATAAGATCAACGGATTAGATTACTTCTCTCTTCTTTCATACATTTAGGCCTTCTTCATTGAACTTTAGCCTATATATATATATATATATATATATATATATATATATATATATATATATATATAGGGAGAGGTTCAGGAAAGAACTAATAAATATTGGGAGACCGGAGAACCAATCAGGGCCCTTCATACTATTAAATCGACGGCTATGATTTAAGCCTAATGATAAAAAAAAATAACATTATATTACTTTAACGGAAGGGATCATATGTAAACAATAGATATTTGTAAAAATGGGGAACCAATCAAGACCATAGATTTGGGAAGATCCAACGAATGTGAATTAATCATCATTCTACCGTAATTTAACTAAGGAAGGACTTATTTGTCTTTTATTAATTATCATAACAGATAGCCTCCTATAATCATGCGTCCATGATTGCATGAAATCTCCTATATTTGGCAACATATTAGATATATCACATTTTAGGGTTTTAACATATTAGTTTGTTACAAAATATATTAACTATTTCAATTTGAACAAAGAATAATATTTTGTAGAAATCTGCATCTTCTTCACTATTCATTACTTCACGTATATTGTTCATATTATTTATGTTCACACGATGCGATTTTATGTATGTTCATTGTTATTATGTATATTGTTCATTGTGTATAATATTATGTAGAACAATTCGTTGTTCATTGTTTTTAAGTATATTGTTCGTATTATATATGTTCACTTAATGCAATTCTTTGTTCATATATAATATTATGTATATAGATGAACTATTCGTTGTACATTGTTTTAAGTATATTGTTCGTATTATATATATTCCCTTGATGCAATTCTTTGTTCGACGTTATTAAGGTGAACATTTCTCTAATTGAATCAATGAACAATGTAACGACTTAGTGAACAAGTTCCAATATCTAATGAACATATCTTAAAAACCAATGAACATATAATACACTCTGAATAATGCAACGACTCATTGAATAAGATCCACATTTCCAATGAAGATATCATCAGTGTCATGAATGAACATATATAACGCATTACACTTTGAACAAAAACAACTATATGACGAATAATACTCCTAAAATTAATGAAGATATCCATAGAGGCATAATACTCCTAAAATTAAAATATCACGTGAATAAATGCTCCTAAAATTAACATAAAGCCAAGAGGATTCTATTTCATTGTTTGATACTGGTCAACGCGCAGTAAATTAGCGATTCATTGAAATCTTTCCCATTTACACGGTATTTACATTTGTAACAAATACCATTATTAACCTTATTCATTAAATTCTATGGATTAATAATTAAATATAGGATACAAATTAATGCCTAAGAATTAATCTAAGCCGCTGAATTAACCATGTCTATGCTAAGGCTTAACTCAGATCTTGAGTGCAGAGTCGAAGACGAACAAAGCTACGGCGACGGCGCAGCTGGCGGCGATCGACAGCAACGCTACTCCAGCTGAAGACGCCGGTGCAGGACCTTTCTGCGCGGCTGAGCGAGCGGCGATTGAGTGGGGGCGGAGCGGCGCGGCGGATGGGCGGCGAGGACGAGAGAGAGAGAGAGAGCGTAGAGAGGGAGAGAACAGCGAGAGAGAGAAAACGTAGAGAGAGAGTAAAAAATTATGAATTTGTGGCTAATTTTTTAATTTTTATTGTTAGGGGTAATTTTGTACTTTTACACAAAAAATGGTCAAATTTTAAAGTTTTTATTTGACTGACCAATTTTTAAATTTACTATATGAAAGTAGCCAATTTCATATATTAACTCTTTTTTTAAATTGCTACAATAAATTATAGAGGTAATATATGGAATTTGTCACTTTTCAATAGTAAATTTAAAAATTATAAAAAAAAAAAAAATTAACCAGTTTTTATATAAAAATACAAAAAATTAACTCTAACATAAAAAATAAAAAATTGACCACTCGTTTCTTCCCTTCACAACATTTACTTCATTCCCTCTCTCTCTCGAGATATGATCGTAGCCATTTCAATTCATTTTGATTTTGTGGAATGGAATCATCACATTTCTATACTGCCAATTATGTATATGATTTTTTTTGTTTTTAACTCGCTGCATTTGGCCGATCACTTCAGATTTGGATACCAAAGTTTACTTGAAAATTAGAAGGGTTCAGAAAAATAAATGTAAGTTAATCCATCTCTCTCTCTCTCTCTCTATTGTAACCGTCAGATCTGAATTCCACAACGATTTAACCGCCAGATCTGAATTCCACGACTTCGACGTCTGCTCCAACTGACAACCGCAGCGGCGGAGCTGTGTTTTTGTAACAACCCGCTCTTTTATTATATTTAAATCCAGTAATACGATAATTATGATTTCATCTTTCAGTAAATCAAGCCTAGTAAATAATTATGATTTAAATTCAGCTTATGACACTGGATTATATTCAATTAAGCAGGATTATTATTTTATTACCAAGTCAGTAGTTTCGCGTAAATAAAACCGCGATGAAAATTATTGAGTAAGCCAATAATTATTTATTTCAGATTCATAACTGACTTAGTTAAGTCATGTTAATTATTAATCACAATAGAATTAATTTTCTATTTTTTTATTTATTATTATTATTTCTTGAGTCGTGAATTTATTCCGGCTTGTGAAGAATTAAATCTACGATATTAATTTAGATATTATTCCGTGTATTAAATCTAGCACGCCATGCTCCCTCAGCCACTCTATTCTCACCCATGCCTTAGCTTCTCTTTTTCCACTCCTACATAGTCAAAAATTTCAGCAAGCAAAATCTCAAATGTCAGCAGGCAAATCTAATCACTTAAATTTTTCAACCACGCCTCTACAATTCAGCTGCACTATTCACTATCTTTTCACACTGATCAGCCTCTCCTTAGTTCAGTATTTACCTCCTTTAAAAGCCATCCTCATTACCTAAAATCTTTAGCAGCTGCAAAGGATTTTAAACGGTAAAGATCTCTTTATCCCCTTATTTCTCTTGAAACAACAAGAACAAGCTCTTAACCATTTTCTGCAAATCTTTTCTGCAGAAACAAGATCACCATACATAACATAGCAGAACATCAACCTGATTTCCTCTACAGAATACTAATCGGTAATTTCATTGTTTCAATAAACTCTTATTTCATCACACAAGCTACTTCATTCATAGTTTATGCAGAAACCCAACAAAATCTATGTTTAGTATAAGAAGTACTGAGATATTAATTAATGGCATATTTCTGCTATAGAATCATTAGACTAGAATCCTTAAACAAGGCAAATGCATCAAGAGATACTAAATAGCATGAGAACCAAAAGAACACGCCACTAGCCTTGCATAAACAATATAGAGAACTGAAACATCAAGTAGACAAGCTTCGAACTTAGTTTTTAGGAAGAAGGGACACGGCCCTGTTCAGTCGGGCCGAGAGACGACGAGTGGGCGGCGACTCGCGGGTGAAGCAGCAGGTGTTCGCCGGCCTCCCTACAGCAGCGGCGCCAACTTCGGAGGAAGGCAGCCCCGGCGAGCTGGCCTCTGTCGACAGCAGCTGTTCTGCCGTCTCTCGCCAACTCCAGAGCAGCAGCAACGGCAGCAATTCCAGGAGAGGCAGCGGCTGCCGAGGCTCCAGCTGGCGACGGTGGCGGCAACTCCAGACGGCGGCGACTTCAGTGGGCGATTGAAGGCGGAGCGAGATTGAGGAAGAGAGAAAGAGGCGCCGGACCTCGGCGCGATAGAGGCTGATTCGCCGGATTTCGGAGCTCTGCAACTCCAGGCCGCGACTCCGGGAACAGCAGCAGTCGGCGGCGAATTCCTCGGCGACGGCTGGAACGTCCAGAGGGCGGAGCGGCGAAGATTTCAGCCTCGCCGGAACCGTTGGCGGTGGAACTCGTGAGGAGGCGGCTGGATCGAGAGAGAGAGAGAGAGATGTGAGCAGCGTTCCTTTCTTGATTTTAGAGAGAGATGCAGTATTGATAATTAGAGAGAGAGAGAACATGTTTTGCTTTTAAAAAAAAAAGAGAGAGAAACCGATATTATTGAGAGAGAAAAGCATTCTGCTTTAATAAAGATAGAGAGTGAGAACCGACTGTTTTGAGAAAAAAAAGAGAGAGATTCGGTCTTTGAGTTGAAAAAGGAGAGAGAGAACGTGTCCTGCTTGGAGAGAAAGAGATAACCGAGAATTAGTGGGAGGATGGGCTTTGATTATTTTCAGTATGGGCTTTTCTTTTAATTTATTTTGGGCCTCACCTTTTAATTGATAATGGGCTGTATTTAATTAGTGTGGGCTAGAGTTAATTTTTATTTGGACTGCTATTATTTTTGGCTTAAAATCAGGCCCAATTTAAGGGTAGTTTAGATTAATCTATTAATTAAATTGAGCTAATTATAATTATGGATTAATTTAGAATGAGGCTATTAATTAGTAAGTGAGTTAGAATACTCTAAGATGAGCGGATTAATTATTTATCCACCCTCATGAGACGATCCTCAATTAGTCAATTTTTATTTATTTAATCCGACAAGTAGGATTTATAATAGCATCATCTCAGAATAATAATTAAAGGAATATGAGTCATGCATAATCATTTCACGCATCCTCATTTATTGAGATTTTTCGAGAATTAGAATCTTATTTTATTTTCTCGGATTAAAGGTCAAGCACCAGAGTTAGAGCTAAACCGTGAGTCTGCTATTCAGGTGGGCTTTCTATGTATAAACTAAAATTATATATTAGAATTGCTAAGACTTTATACTTATGAAATTTAAATGATATTGTCAATGCCTAAATGCTTTATGTTTTATTATTAATTGCCTATCTGATGTTAATCGAATTCGGATTCTGGATGGGACCGCAAATCCCTTCGGAATTAGTGTACACCCTTGTGATCGTGAGTCATCTAGCGGGTTGGCCGATCATAGTGTCCGCAGAGGGAGGCCTCCCTCTCGGCACGAGTTACTGATATGGTGATTAATGATATAAAATGCCTGCGCGGGTTATTGATGAAAGAAATGATATTATTGTTGGTAAATACGAGTCTTTAAAGGAAAACCCTCGTATCTTACTATTGTTGAAAGGCTTGACAATAAAATATTATGCATGTATGTAAATTTCGGCAAGTGTCCACTAAGTACTTTTGTACTTAGCCCTGCATGTATTTTTAAATGTGCAGGTTGAGCTGTGATCGATGATGTAGTGTGCAAGCGGAGCTTTTGTCAATTTAGGACGAGAACCTCAGAGTGGAGTATATGTCTTCATACATATACTCAAGTTATTGTTATTCCGCTGCGAACACTGATTTCTCTAAAGACATTATGTTATCTTGTCAAACAATATGTATTATTTAATAATGTACTCAAACTCGTTGAGTACCTCTTTTGAATAATATTATGTACGGTTCCTTTTGACCTTCGATAAATTCTAGATATTTCGATTGATTTTCTTATACAAGTCGAGTCATCAAGAAACCGAATATGCCCCTTTCTAACTCCCGCTCCTAAATCCCCTCCCTTAGTTGCGGTTTCCCCGAATTTGCTATCCTTAGCAAGTGCGGTCGTGACAGTTTTTGACGGGTGTAGAAATGCGGACAGAGTAACGATGTGAATGTAGGAACCGAGGCAAGAGTTGGACTCTTTCTCCGTAAGACAAAATTGCCCCGCACAGTACACACGGTTCGATGGCAAATGTCCCCAAGATACAACGGTTTGAATGAGTACGAGACCTTGTACTAGGAACTCGAACTTCCGGCGAACTACAGAATACTCGGGACTTGAGTATGAACTAGAAGACAGAATGAACGAATTAATTATCTGAATTAATTGTTGGTGTGTTTAATCTCATTCTGCAGGGCTGTATTTATAGGAGTAGGAAGGGTGCGATGAAGAGGTGTCTGCAGAGGGGTGTCTGTTCGAACCAAGCAGTGGTCCGAACCATCACACTGGTTCGGTCAAGGGGTGCGAGCCAACCGCCCCACCTCCTGATCCATCCGCTGCCACGTCAGCAAGCCACGCGGTGCCACGTCACCGAGCCACATGGTCCACGTCACTGCCACGTCACACGAGCCAACGTTTCAGTTGTCAAAACTAAAGGCTCCTCAAAGCTAGTGCAAAGTGCGCCTACAAAGCGCCCATTGCGACAAGTGCGACGTGCACGTGCTCGGCCTCGGCCTCGGACTCGGACTCGGACTCGGAAGGTGCTTCGCACCTTCCTCGTAGGAATTTGAGTTTTAGCCTTAAAAGACTAAGTCAAAAACCCATTTGGGTGCACCATAAGGTTCACCATAGAGGAACACACTTGATTGTTCCTTTATGGTGGAGAGCACTTTATAAATAGCTTTCAACTTCTTTATTTTTCCAATGTGGGATGACACTCCACATTTCCATCTTCAATGGCTATCTTTGGGCATTAATTACTCATTCAATTCTTAATAGATTTGAACAAGTAAATATACCAAATTAATCTACTCAAAATGTAGATTCCAAATATACCATTTAATTCCATTAATTACAAAGTAATTATGGACTAATAAAGCCATTTATTCCAACAATCCCCCACATGAATGATGATTAATGCAAATGAAAAAAAAACTAAGTCCCGACGATCCATTATTGCATTAGGATAGGTAGTTGTTAGCTTTGAACCTTCCTTAGTGTAATGCCATCGGATTTACTCGTTGCTCGGTGAACATGATGTCTTGAACCGGTCAACTTTTGTGTAAACCTAGTCAACAACATACACACAATAATAGATCTGATATCTTTCGTTCTCACGTTGTGTCCATTTCGGCCTTGGACCATTTCTTGGATTCACAAGTGTTATTGATAATTTGAAGCGGCCCCACTTCTTCACTTGTATAGGTGATCTCCCATAAAGAGTATCCTGCCATACTCTACCTAATAAGGCTATAGGAATCATTAAAAGCTTTTGATGGCTTACCCTTCACCACAAGCTGCAGGCTTTGCACTTGAGCAGCTATGAGAATGGATTTTGAAGGTTTCAAGTGCTCAACTTGAACTTCCATAATTTAGTTGTCTCATTGAACCATGTTCTTGGGATCTCCAGTCATCATGGTTGAGTTACCACTATGAAAGTTCTTAACGTGTGGATTTTAATCCCATTCCCCTTACTGCGTTATACAATTGATCACGATTAATACCTTTAGTAAACGGATCCGCAATATTGTCTTTTGACTTTACATAGTCAATGCACATTATTCTTGTAGTGATCAATTGTCTAACGGTATTATGTCTTCGACGAATGTGTCGAGATTTACCGTTATACAAACTATTCTTTGCTCTCCCTATGGCAGCCATGCTATCACAATGTATCATAACCGGAGGCAAAGGTTTTTCCCAACAGGGAATATCTTCTAAGAAGTTTCTTAACCATTCGGCTTCTTCACCGGCTTTGTCTAAAGCAATAAATTCCGATTCCATAGTAGATCGGGCTATACATGTTTGCTTAGAAGATTTCCATGATATTGCTCCTCCACCAATGGTAAATACGAACCCACTTGTGGATTTAGAGTCTTTAGTGTCGGATATCCAATTGGCATCACAATATCCTTCCAAAACTGCGGGATATCTCGAATAGTGTATACTATGAGAGATTGTGTGCTTTAAGTATCTCAACACTCTTGTCAATGCGGTCCAATGATCCTTCCCGGGATTACTTGTAAACCGACTTAATTTACTAATCGAATATGCTATATCTGGCCTTGTACAATTTGACAAGTACATTAGGCTTCCAATAACTCTAGCATATTCTGATTGTGATACGGGTTCTCCTCGATTCTTGGCTAAGTGTATACTTAGGTCAACGGGTGTTTTAGCCGGAGGCAGATCAAAAGCTTTGAATTTCTTAAGTACATTCTCAACATAGTGAGATTGTGATAAGACTATTCCCTCGGGTGTTCTAAGGATTTTAATTCCTAGAATCACGTCAGCTAATCTCATATCTTTCATGTCAAAGTTTCTCTTTAACATCTCCTTGGTTTCTATGATTATTTTATTGTTGCTGCCCATAATTAGCATATCATCAACGTAGAGACAAACAATGACAAAATTGTCGGATGTTCCTTTAATGTATACACATTTATCACATTCATTGATTTTGAATCCGTTTGCCATCATTGCCTGGTCAAATTTCTCATGCCATTGTTTGGGAGCTTGTTTGAGTCCATACAAAGACTTTACAAGTTTACAAACTTTCTTTTCTTGGCCAGGAATCACGAACCCTTCGGGTTGTTCCATATATATCTCATCTTCTAAATCTCCATTTAGAAATGCTGTTTTTACATCCATTTGGTGAATCTCAAGATTATATAATGCGGCTATAGCAAGCAGCATTCTAATGGACGTAATTCGAGTGACTGGAGAGTATGTATCAAAGTAATCATACCCTTCTTTTTGTTTGTAGCCTTTAACTACTAAACGTGCTTTGTATTTATCAATAGATCCATCGGCTTTGTACTTCTTCTTAAGAATCCACTTGCAACCCAATGGTTTATTTCCCGGGGGAAGATTAACAATGTGCCAAGTGTGATTGTTTAAGATTGACTCGATTTCACTATTGATAGCTTCACGCCATAGATCGGCATCAGGACCAGACAATGCTTCTTTGATTGTCTTTGGTTCGTCTTCTAAAGTATAAACTACGAAATCCGGACCAAAGGTTTTCGCAGTTTTTGTTCGCTTTCCGCGTCTTGGTTGCGGGGTTGGTTCACGTGTTGGTCCGTTATCCTTAAGCGAAATTTCATCATAAGTTCTCTTTTTCAAACTTGTATCATTCTTCTCTTTCTTGGGGAATATATTTTCAAAAAATATGGCATTTCTTGATTCTATAATCATTCCCTCATTCATATCGGGTACTTCCGATTTGTGTACCAAGAATCGGTACGCACTACTATTGTTTGCATATTCAATGAAGATGCAATCAACAGTTTTTGGTCCTATTTTTATTTGTTTAGGTTTAGGTACTTCAACTTTTGCTAAGCACCCCCACACTTTTGTATATTTATAGGACGGCTTCCTTCCTTTCCATAATTCATATGGAGTTTTTTCTTGTTTCTTTTGGGGTAATTTATTCAAAATTTTATTAGCCGAAAGAATAGCTTCCCCCCACATGTTATGTGATAGACCTGAGCTTATCAACATAGCATTCATCATTTCTTTCAATGTTCTATTCTTACGTTCTGCAACACCATTTGATTGTGGAGAATAAGGTGCAGTCGTTTGATGAATAATGCCATTTTCACGACAAAATTCTTCAAACGGTGCAACATACTCACCTCCTCGATCACTTCGAATCATTTTAATTTTGGTGTTTACTACAAGAAAGACGACCTTTTGCGACACAGAAAATGTGTCGCGAACTTTAGTTTTTGTGTCGCAAAAGCTAATTTGCGACATTTTGTGCGTCACGGAGGATTGTGTCGCAAAAGGTATTGATGTAAATTTACGACATTAGTTTTCAATAGTGACGCAACATATACAACACTTTTTGCATCACTAAATAAAATGTCGTATAAAATTTGCTACACATTATGCGTCATTAATCTTAGTGACGCATCTTAGTTTGCGACACATTATACGACAGTAATTACAATAACACATCTTAATTTGCGACACTAGCTTGTGATATTATATTAATGTGACGTGGCCTTTTTACGACAGTTGTTTTAATTTGTGTCGCGATATATACAGCACTTTATGCATCACTAGCTAAAATGATGCATCATAATCTACGACAATAGTTTGTGACATTAAAGTTAATGTGACGTGAAATTTTACGACGCTTGTAGTATCATATTTATAGTGTCGCATAGTATTGCGACAATCTAACATTTGTTGCAATATTTTGTATGAAATGTCGCAAAATATACAACACTTTATTTTGTTTACATCACTTTATTATTATTCCATAAATCTTGCATCGCTTATATGACACTAATTGAAATGACATGTCTAAATTTGTGACACCATAATTAATGTGACGCAGTTCTTTGTGACACATAATAACATCATAGTTAAAACGTAGCATAATATTGCAACAAAAATATATTTGTTGCAAAAATTAATATAATGTCGCAAAATATACAACACCTAACTTGGTTCTATGTACAATGTAAAAGATGAGTGAAAAAGGTGTCAACACGTTAGTTTAAAAGTTTATGTTAATATATGTAATAATTACATCACATAAAATAGATTTATTTAATTAATTAATATTTTTAATAGGTAGAAGGTACTGAAGAAAATAGAAGAAAATAAATTAGTGTTTGGTTTAAGGAAAAAACTACTAGTGTTGATGATAAAGCAACAATCGCGATGGATGATCAATCTATTTATGAGATAATACATGATCAGACAAAATCTCAATTATGATCACAAACGTCGAGTACTGATACCCTTAATCAAAAAGAAAGAAATAAGAAATAACACAATATTGAATCCAAATAATCAAAAAGTCTATCAATAATTAAATCCATACGAGTTAATGACTTTAAACAAGTGGAAAATAAAGAGTACTTACTAGTTTCTCTTGTGTATTCTTATCAACTGATTTTGCACTCTGCTGTTGACGTGTATAGACAAACAAATCTAGTTGTGATGATTCTTTACCATATTCCCGACGGTACTGTTAATAGAAATAAATAAAGAAATTATAATAGAGCGCTACAATACATTGAACATCAAATGTTAGAAATTGTTTGATGTATACCTCTTCTATAGCATTGGCCATATCCTTCCGTCCCAGTCTAGGAGAAAGTGTGACATGCTTCCGATTGTTTCTATTAATCTTACTAAGTTTCTAAAATTCAATCAAGTACCAACAGTAACATTTGATATATAATCAATCACTAAAAAGCAAGAACAAACAATATAATCTAAGAGAAAAGAAAAAGAAGAAAAAAAAGGCATAGGACACACCTTCAGATTATATAGTCATTTTGCACAAATTATTTAACAAGCAACCATGTATTTACGCCATTAAAAGAATTATGATTACATTAACATGTTGATGTAATAATTATCTTCAAATTTTTCCTTTTATGAGGCGCACAAATTTCCAACAAAATACTATCTCATACACTGAAATTGCAACATTTAATAACTGAATTTAACTATGTTACCAATTGCAAGCTGAACATCACAAATTTTAGAATTTATTTGATGTATAATACTAACCTTTGCATTTTCCGAACTCCAATGGTTTACCAATAAAGGCCATTCATCGGCTTCCACCATTTGGGGACATCTTCACAGTATGTAATTCTTGTCATGCCTATGTGGGGTATAATACTTCGCTTTCAATCTATTCTTCCAAGCCTTCCAGAGTTTTTCAAGTTTTTCAAACAATTTTTTTTGTAACTGCCCGACAAGTTTTTATTTTCCTACAACCATAAAACAATGATCCAAAGAGCAATGATTGATGGTTGCAATATGTAAAAGCAAATGTAATAGAACATACGAAATGTAGAAAATAAAATTAAAACTTGAAATGAATAAAGTACCTTCACTTCCACCGAAATGAGATAGTGGCACTCTGTTGCCATCTTTTGCTAAGATTCCTAGTTGAGACGAAAAAAACCTTGCATTGTTTCCGACTACATAATTGGCAGCGTTTAGTTCCAACTGCATTACCTTTCCAGTACCCCATTCAAAACCCATCTTCTGCTCAGATTCCTAGTTGAGACGGAAAAAACCCTGCATTGCTTCCGACTACATAAATGAATATGGGTAATGTTTATGATTTCAGCATGTTTGCTTTCACTAATTCTGGGCATCGCTTACTGGAAGAAACTATATGAGATAAAACATTACTTTGGAAATTAACACCGTCAATTTTCTAACTCGTGTAACTTACCCTATTAAGGGATGAATAAACATTAGATGCATATAATAGTTGGGATTAGAAATTAAGTTTCAACCTTTTCCCATCACCTTCTAAATGTCAAACGAGAATTAGGAACAAACCTTAGATGCATGTAATTATATTTTAACCAAAGCCATCATGACAGACCTTCTAAATTGTTCAATTTCTAAAATCAAAGAAATGTTCAATTTCTTATCTTATACAAATCAAAGAAATAAACTTTACCAGACTTATCTTATAATTGTTCAATTTCTCACCTAAAGAAAATGTTGAATAGAATTAAGGCTTCTGTTCTATGATAAAATTCAAAGCAAATAAAGAGAATTTACCAGATTTATTGTTCAATACCTTGAATCCTCTGTACAGCAATATGGAATGCGATAAGGAATCGGTGTAAGTAAAGTCGAAGAGTCGGAACTACCGTATAGAGAAAATGTATGAGAATAATTCTTTTTCCTTTCTTCAAACGGTATCATAAATGGAATTAACCTTATATTGAATAGTTGATTTGGGTAAAGATGATCTTTTCCTGAAAAATAGGAATCAAATCAATTGAAAAAAAAAAATAGCGGGATGAAGAGCGCCAATTTTTTATTAGGTTAGTGTGTTATGCGTTTTCAGTGTTTATAAGGGAAGGGAAGGCAAAGGTATCACCGTATCAGAGAGATATTTTGCGTTTCATTTTTTATTTTATTTTTAATCTTCATAAAAGTAACCAAAATATCAAAGTTTATAGACGAAAACATTTATAAATAGTTCTTTGGTGCAATTATATTGTTGTTGTATGTGTTCTAGGTTGGCGTGCGTTCGATTTTCGATGCTAACTATTTTACTTTTTTTTTTGTATTGAAAATCTGGCACAAAAATTAATAAACCCTTGTTAATTTGTTAGCTTGAGATTATTCAATATGAGTGTAAATACTAATTCATATATATATATATATATATATATATATATATATATATATTGATATTTAATGTATAAAAAATGAGTTTTTTCCCTTAATATTTCTCTCACCTTTCAATTTTTCCCACCAATTTTTCTTTTTTCTTTTTCGTATTTAAATTCTTTTCAATTTTCAATTTTTCCCACTGATATCTTTTTCCCTACACATCAACCTTTTCATAAAAATGTGCCGAAAGCATCATGTTAGTTGATTTTAAATATTTCGAAAAAAAATCAAAGAAAAAAAAATGTGCTGAGTTATTTTAAAATAATTTATTATAAAGCATTATGTTAGTTTATTTTAAATATTTTCGAAAAAAATCAAAGAAATAAAGTTATTTATGCTATTTAAAAAAATGTGCTGAATTATTTTTAAACAATCTATCTATATATATTAAAGCAAAATAATTCATATCTTACGTGGCATCCTATAATCACTCCATTCTAATTTTCCTCAATTTTCATTCATTCTTATTTTTTTTCTAAATTTTAATCAATTTCTATATCTAAAAACCATTAAAAATCTAAAAATCATGATATATTTAAAAACTAAATATCTAAAAAATCATTATATAAATAATCACTCCATTCTAATTTTCCTCAATTCTCATTCATTCTTATTTTTTTCTAAATTTTAATCAATTTCTATATAAATCTAAAAATCATGATGTATTGAAAAACTAAATATCTCAAATATCATTATATAAATATTCCAACAAAATAAATTATATCCTACGCGGCATCGTAACTTTAATGGAAACGATTAAAAATTTATTATATTTTAATTTGCCTCTAATACCTACTGTATATTAGGAATAAAAAACTACTATAGAAAATACTATAGATCCCTTAAAAATCACAACAAAGTTGATCTCAAAATGCGAAATCAGATAAGTATCCTTAATTATTAAATCTACAAAAAAACAACATTTGAAACAGGATTTAATTATATCGCCGTTAGGATAAGATTTATTATATATATATATATATATATATATATTCATATCTAAAAATCATTATATTAATATTCCAACAAAATAAATTCTATCCTATGTGACGTCGTATAACACTCCGTTCTAATATTCCTCAATTTTCATTCAATTTTTTTTTCTAAATTTTAATCAGTTTCCATATACAAAAACCATTAAATATCTAAAAATCATTATATTAATAGTATTTCACAAATCAAGAAAAATATGATCAAGTGTGCAGGATTGTTGAGTCATGAGATTAAATTGAAAGAGAAATGCATAATCACGCTTCTCAAAAATATGATCAATCTAATGAGCTTTGCAATGGCACCAGATTGATAGTAACTCAACTTGGGGAACACGAAGCTCATTAAATGAAGGCAAACTCATTTCAGTAAAAAAAAATGTGCGCAAGAAGTAATCTATAGCTAGAATGATTACAATTTCATCGCAATTCACTAAATTTCCAATTCGGTTCCAGATAAGGCAATTCTCTATGACTGTTTGTTTTGCTATGTCGACAATAAATAAAAGTCATGGATAATCTCTTTCAAATATATGATTATACCTGTTGAAACCTATTTTTAGTCATGGACAACTCTACCCGACAATCTCAAAAGTCACTAAAAAAAGAGGTCATACGCAAGACACAACAACTAACATGGTGTATGATGATTTTTTGATAGATTATGAGGTAATTACAAATTTAATAATTTATTCAAACTTTTAAAGTTTAAGTCATTAGTGATATTATCTATTTATTATTTTCTTATTATTTTTTTAATTACTGGTTCCAACTATAATATAATTACGTTTCAAACAATTGTTTCAATTTCTCTCTTAATATTTTTTTGAATTGAGACCCTCCTTACATATAAATTTCATAAGATATTTAAATTAGGTCGGTCAATTTCAAATAAATATTATAGTTTTTTACTTTAAAACAATTTCATTAAATTCTTTATTTTAGTGAAAAAAAATCATGAAACAAAAAATACATTAATAATTTTATAAATTTATATTTTAATAGACCCCATCGAGTTTCGACGGGTCACTTGCTAGTTTAATATAAAGCATTATGTTAGTTTATTTTAAATATTTTTGAAAAAAATCAAAGAAAAAAGTTATTTATGCTATTTAAAAAAAATGTGTTGAATTATTTGTAAACAATTTATTATAAAGCATTATGTTAGTTTATTTTAAATATTTTCGGGAAAAAAAATCAAAGAATAAAAATGTGCTGAATTATTTTAAAACAATTTATTATAAAGCATTATGTTAGTTTATTTTAAATATTTTCGAAAAAAATCAAAGAAAAAAGTGAAGTGCTTGTAAAGAGAATCGAAATATTGGCCTTAAGGAAAGTATTCCAATCTTCTACCAACTGCACCAAACTTCTTGATTATTTATTCTACTCTTTTTTATTATTTCCTTATTAACAATAAAGTTTTTAAAATAAAATAATAAAGGAATTTTTGCTATAACACGCCCCAGAAACTATAAAAAAGTTGAATGATGATATTCTTGTTGGCAAAATATGTTCATTTTACTTTTTTGCATAGATAACCTTTAACTAATTTAGTTATTTTCAATCCTCGAGTTTTTTTTTTTTAATCATTTTTAATCATTGGATGAATTCAACGACAACATATTTTGAGCAAGTGAATCCCCACAGAATAATGGCAGTATTGGTACAACACAAGTCACCCACTTTATGATTTGATTAATTCAATTATTATACAATTAAAAATACTTATTTTTTTTAAATTTCGGTCAATTTAGAATTCTTTCTAATAGATAAATTAATAATCAAAATATAGTTATATGTTATACTCATATTTTTATTTTGTATATATAATTATATAACTGAACAAGATATATATAAAAAAATTAAAAACAAAAAATTAATAAAAAATAATTGGAGTCCCTCGTTTTATATGTCTAAGATCCAGCGTGAATATTTATAATTAAGTTTTTTTTTCAAGAAATTGTATTTAAAAAAAAACAAAACGAAAGTTTATATTTAAAATAAAAATAAAAAAGAGATTGTGAGTAGAAACGAACACCCGACCTTACATATTTAATACAAATGTGTCACAGCCCGCCCTAACTAGGGATAGTTAGGCCGAGTGATCCACGACTAGGGATGGGGTTAAAGAAGAAGGGGAAGAAAAGGGGCGTCATTTATAGCCGTAAAACTTACTCATCTTAATAAAACTCGTCATTTTTATTCATTAATACTCAATTGAAAACAGTCTATGAAAGACTGCATAAAAGTTAATTAATATCATTAATCAAGTTATACATCATATGCAACCATTCTCTTAAGACTCAAAGTATGACATAACATACTATAACATCAACAACATCTTGCAGCGGAAAGTAGCTAGACATATGTATGAAGACATATTCTAGACAGGTTAACTATTTATTAACAACCCTGGAGACTCCGCTCATTGCAGCACCATCATCACATCAGCTCAACCTGCACATTTAGAAAACATATGCAGGGCTGAGTACAAAAGCACTCAGTGGGCACGTATGCCTAGGTATAAAAATACATGCTTCAAAACTATAAATTGTCATGCCATCATAATCAGTACAGCAAGGGAGTTTTTCGCTAAAAAGGCCCAAGCTTACTAAGTTCATTTGTGATTCTTAAAGTTCGTCTGATCAGACTAAGTTCTTTTGTAATCTATCATATCTGAAACTGTGTGCCGGAGAGGTGGCCACCTCTCACGGTCACTTGACCGGCCAACCCGCTAGATGACTCACGGTCACTGGTGTACACTAGCCCTGGCAGGATAGCTATCAACTGCTCAGGACCCGAATTCGATTGCATCATTGGCAAAGCCAAAGCAGATAGATATCATACTAAAATTTAAACATTTTATGGCAAGACAACAGTTGTAATATTTTCCAGTTCAAAGATTTGTAACGAAATAACTTGTTCAAAGGTAGCATTAAACTCGTTTGATAGATATATAAAACTGAAATTAACAGTTAAATCATCTCATGCATTCATTCGTATAAGAGGCCTACGACACGCAGGGGATCTCTATATACGTATAGTAAAAGTAATGCCCACCTCGTTGTGTCTCTGTATTAATGAGTAACGTCACTCTCTCCCTCAAGTCGTTACTTCCCAAAAGGACCTTCATCGTTATGAAGAATTGGTGAGAAGTTATAAAAGAAACCTCGATTAATAATCTAATCTCTTTTATGAAACATTAGTATCTCTAATGTTCATCTCTCTTGATTGTTAATCAATATAACAATTATTATCTCTCGTCATTACTCATTAATTATAACATCCTTATGTTATAATTAGCAGCGCTTCAATTAAAAGAAATATTTAACACATCGAAAAGTCCACTTTCTTAGCAGATCTATTCGCTCTCATCTCGTCTAATTAACCGATTAGAAAGTTAAATTTTCCATTAGGCATGTATTTGAGTCACGGGTCAACAAGAATTGACTATGCTCAAATTCTAATTTCACTAAAAATTTCGGCATGACCTATTCATATATAATGTCAGCCACGAGATTTCAACGCGTGAATCTCACTACGTGAACTCGTCTCTCGACTCAAAACTTAACATCTTGACATCTTTTCAACGCAAACCAAACAATTCAAAATCATCAAAACTCTTTATCAGTAAACTATCATTTATACTCGACACCAATTGTTCGAGTGTCAGATACCAACATTTATGTGCGTTAATCATAACTCTCACAACTCACACCATTTAGTCATATCGTATCATCCATCAAAACAAATATAATCAAGTTGTTTTCTAGAAAGTTTTGCTGTTTTTGTGTCATCTTTAAAAATTCATAACAACCAACTCAATCATCATAAACTCTCATACCAATTGATCTCAAAAACTTCATGAAGTGTAGTTCACTCTAAAAATGGTAGTTAACCAAAAAGGTTAAAGGTTTTTGGAGATATTGCTCTTTTAGTGCAGGCTGTCAAAGATTGACAGTTTCTGCCAATTTTGTTTAGGCCATTAGAAACCAAGGCAAACCTTAATAAAATTCCATCAAATTTAATCATCCAAAACTAAAGGTATCCTTGAAGATTTGGTTAAAATTTCACAAGAGAAAACGTTCATATGATCTGCCAAATAAACAATGAAACTCATACACTTTTACTGTTGGACAAATATGACAGCAGAACAGGGCATTTTTGAAATAATAAACTGCTCTGTTTCAGAGGTCATAAAAATCGAAATCTTACGTTTTTAGAAAAGTATTGAAGTCTAGTTTCGTTTAAAAAAAACGGTGATGCAAAATCCTTCATGGATTAATAGATATAAACGTTTTTGTGAAGTCTACCAATAGTTGACAGATTCTGTCAAGGATTTTTCAAAATATCTTTAAAATAGCAAACATCATCCAAAAGACATGAAATTTTGCAGCAACGAAATACACATATCATAGATAAACATACTAAAATTTCAGAGCCATCAAGCAATGAAAACTCATCGAAACATAAGCTTGAAACTGCTGTAAAATTTTGACAGAATTCCAGTTTTAATTTCGTTCAACAATTATCATCCATAAATTGTAAATCAATTAGCATGCTCATGTGATATCGTAGAACACATATACGCAATAATATTCATTATGCAACGTCCCAAACTTCACGAATTTAAATAATCATGCTCTAAAAACTTATACAATTTTCGTGCTTGGAAAAATACGAATTTAATATATATCGATCCTAGCATACCCCTAAGCACAAATATCAAGTCAAAACGATCAAACAAAAATCGAAAGACAAGCTAATATGTGAAAAACGGGGCTGCCCTCATGGGTTTCATAGCTACGGTTCGTTCCGTTCTTACTCCCTTCATTAAACATGCTCAACATCTACCCAAGAACAACATACTAAAATTTCACGACGATCCGACGTCGTTTCAAAATAAAGTCGAGAATCGACGTTTTTCGACGTCGACGAAAATCGAAAATAAAACCATCAAAACGTAGGTAGAGATCTTACCTACTTAGATACATGATCGAAAAGATGATCGGCGCTCGTCTCGGTGCTCAAATCGGAAGTCAAAAGCTCCGTCCAAGCTTAAAATGGTGTTTGGCGTGTTTGAGTGTGAGTGTGTGAGAGAGAGATAGAGAATGAGTGTTGTGGCTGATATCAACGTGAGTTAGTGAGGGGAAAGGGGTTTTGGGCGGTTGGGTGGGGTAGTAATGGGTTGGTAGGATATTTAGGATATTAACCCGTTAGTCGTTAAATATCTCGTTTCGTCTCGTTTTAACGACTAACTACCCATACTCTTCGTTACTCGCCCTCTCAACTCTTACTCACTTTCATTATACTCGTAATTCTATATAAATATAGAAAACGCAAGCTCGTTCTCGAAATTCTGATAAACGAGCTCGGTTCGTTTATCGAGAAATCCCGATTTACTATTCACTCGTCGTCCAAAAATAAAAACTTTCATTATTGGACTCGTATCGAAAAACTAAGAATATTTCTCGACGACGTGCACGTAAGATTTTGAAAGTCGACAAAAAGACGAAATAGCAGTATTTTACTATTCATCGTCAAAAAGTCAAAATTTTCAAAAATGTCTTAACGGACTCAGATCTCACTTCCGAGTTCACCGTTCTCATTCAAATAATTATCTCGAATTATTCGAATACTCAAACTCAATTTCGGATATAAAATCTCACATCATCCAAACATCATCAAAAGAACATCTCAACATCTTAAAAATAACAAGGGAACTTCATATAACTCCTCATCTCTTTACAAAGTAAATCAAACAAGGGATCTATACCCTAATTACTCAAACTTAAGCAATTAAACACGTCATCAAAAGCACGGGTATTACATACCTTCCCCCTTAAAATAAATTTCGTCCCGAAATTTGTACCTCTTGTAAATGTTTCGGGTACTTCTCTCACATCTTATCCTCAAGCTCTCTTTCCACTTCTTTCTAAGTATCATATCTCCATTGGACCTTATCCAATGCAATCGACTTATTACTCGATTGCCGAATTTTATGATTTAGCATCATCTGAGGTCTCTCTTCATAACTCAAGTCTGGTTCTAAGATCATTTCTTCTTAGTAAACCACATGGTTTGGGTCGAAAATATATATCCTCTCAATTGTGACACGTGAAACACGTTATGCACATTTCCAAAGCTAGGTGGCAAAGCCAACCTATACGCTATTGGACCTATCTTTTGCAATATCTCGTAAGGACTTATAACTCTGGGTCTAAGCTGTCCTTTAACTCCAAATCTATTCATCCCCTTTGAGGGTGAAACCTTCAAGAAAACTTTGTCTCTTATCTCGAAACTTTGTCTCACATCTTATAGGTAAACTCAATTAGTGGCAACACATTCTCCCGATTTACTCATCTATCAAGGATAGTAGTTCCTATAATATCTTCTATCGCCTGCTATGCTAAAATTCATCCTTGTACCCAACTCTTTCTGTAACTCATCCAAAAACGTGATGTAAATTTTTTTTTCTCTTTCTAAGGTGATCTACACCGGTACTCAATGCAATCTTATAATCTCACGAACGTACAATTGTGATAACTTATCTGGTCCATACGCGATTAGGATCGGTATGAAATGTGCAGATTTTGTTAGTCGATCTACAATCACCCAAATTGCTGTATTTCCTCTTTGACTTTTGGGTAAAGCTGTCACAAAATCCATCGCTATGTGATCCCATTTCCACTCGGGAATCTCCAACGGTTTTAACTTCCCATAGGGTCGTTGGTGTAATGCTTTCACTTGCTGACAAGCTAAGCATCGCTCTACAAACGAAGCTATGTCTCATTTCATTCCGTCCCACAAAAATCTATTTTTTTACAACCTGATACATCTTTGTGCCTCCTGGGTGGGCGGTGTAAGGCGTGTTATGAGTCTCACTCATGATCGTATTCTTAAGTTCATCATCGCGGGGAATGCATCTTCTCCCCTCAAATAAGATAGCATTGTCTGATTTTTTTTTTTTTTTTTTTGTAACTCTTGAGATCTCCTGCTCTTATCCTTCCTCGTAACTTGTTCATTGTCTCATCTTTCCTTGTGCTTCAATCACCATTTTCCTCAAACTAGGCATCGTCGCAACAATACTTGCTATCGTCCCTGGTGGTTTTATCATCTCTATCCTCATCTTGTCAAAGTCCTTTATAAGCTCATCCTCTCTCGTGAGAATACATCCTAACTTTGACGAGACCTTTCGGCTCAATGCATCGGCTACTACATGGCCTTGCCAGGGTGATAGTTAATGTCGCAGTTAACATCCTTTACTAATTCGAGCCATCTCATTTGCCTCATGTTAATATCCTTATGCTTGAAAAAGTATTTCAAAGTTTTGTGGTCCGTGAAAATCTCACATCTAACTCCGTAGAGATGATGTCTCCAAATTTTTTTTTTTTTTTTTTTTGGCATGCACAACGGCTGCAAGCTCTAAATCATGCATTGGATAATTTATCTCGTGGGATCTAAGTTGTCGTGATGCATAGACTATAACTCTTCCTTCTTGCATCAAAACACATCCTAGCCCATTCTTTGACGCATCTGTGTAGATGGTATACTCTTTATCCATTTCCGGGACTAGCAGCACTGGTGCTGTAGTCAATTTCCTTTAAGCTCTTAAAAACTCTCTTTACACTCCTCTTTCCAATTGTACTTAACTTCTTTTCTCGGTCTTGCTATCATGGAAAATCCTTTAATAAACCTCTGATAGTATCCTGCTAAACCTAAAAAGTTGCGAATCTCGTTAGGCGTAGTTGGTGATCTCCACTCATGTACAACTTGTACCTTGACGGGGTCAACTTTAATTCTTTCGGATGATACAATATGTCCTAGAAAAGTTACTTCGTTCAACCAAAACTCGCACTTGGTGAATTTGGCAAAAAGCTTCTCAACTCTTAGCGTTTCCAACATCGTTCTCAAATGTTTTGGCGCTCCTGCTCATTCTTCGAATAGATGAGAATATCATCTATGAAAACTAGGATAAATTTATCCAGTTATTGATGGAACACTCGATTCATGTGATCCATGAAAACTACTGGTGCCTTCGTCAAACCGAATGGCATAACTATGAACTCATAGTGCTCATACCTCATTTGAAAAGCTGTCTTAGGTGTATCCTCCTGTCAAAATTTGAACTAGTGGTATTATGATCTCAAGTCAACTTTCAAGAAAAACTCGCTCCTCGTAATTGATCAATCAAGTCATCTATCCTCGGCAAAGGATATTTGTTCTTGAGTGTCAATTTATTCAGCTCTCGATAATCTATGCACATTCTCAACGTGTCATCCTTCTTTTTGACAAAAAAGACTGGTGCTCCCCACGGGGATACACTACGTCTAATAAAACCTAACTCGAGCAATTCTTGTAGCTGAATCTTCAGCTCTTGTAGCTCCTTAGGCGCCATTCTATAGGGTGCCTTCGACACTGGTGCTGATCCAGGTTCTAGGTCGATAGTGAACTCCAACTATCTTGTTGGTGGCAATCCTGGTAAGACCTCGGGAAATACATCTCTATGTTCCCTTACCACTGCTACATCCTCAAAGTTTTTTTTTTTTTTTTTTACTTGATTCTCCTTCATCATTCAAGTAAACTAGGTAAGCTTGTGCTCCTTTCTTCTTTACCAATTTCGACGCCTGAAGTGCCGAAACGATTGGAACTCTCTTCTTTCTATCAATGCCGTGAAAACATGTCTGTTCCTTCCCAGGTGGTTGGAAAGTTATCTGTCTCTTCTTACAATCAATCGGGGCAAAGTTCTCTTCTAACCAGTCCATCCTTAGAATAATGTCTACGTTCCACATAGGCATTAAGTGCAAGGTTCTTGTTTTCATCTTTAGTGATCATAACTCAAGCTCTAAGTTAGAAATCATGTGAGAAACTGTAGTAGCTCTTCCTACAGGAGTGATTACTCTCAACTCGGGACTAGCTTGTTTTGGTTCGAGTTTGAAGGTAACATGCTTCAACCAATTAAAGAATGCGAAGCTCCTGTATTAAACAGGATTCTAACTGGTGCATCCAATAACTTGCCCATACTACCTTAAAGTCCTGCCTTAAACCAGCACTTAAAACTCAGACATCTCTTCATCATTATCCATCTTCTGATGAGCGAACGTGATAGCTCACAGAATTCTCAATTATACTCTACAATCGATTTCTTTCCTTGCATCAAACTTCGATAGTCAGCCTCTCGCTGCTTACTGTACTCCTCTGTACATACTTCTCAAGAGTAGTCTTCAATTGTTCTCAAGTGTAGTTTGCCAGTTGCTCAGGTGTTAAAGTCCTCTGACGTGCCTCTCACTAGTCTTATACATCAAAAGAATCTACTAGGATAACTCAAAAGTTGTAAGGGTTCAACCCTAGAATGACATCAAAACAAATTGTTCAAGAGACTCAAATGAATGACCAGAGGGTAGAATGAAGTAACTACCAGGTCGAACAAAAATGACCTAGAGTAAGAACCCATCTGGCTTTTCAACCGAAAGTTGAAACACATGGGTTTATAAACCCAAAACACGTCTACTGAGATTTGGATCATGCGGACTGGCCAGGTCCAACATAATCACTCCCCAGTCACACGGGATATACTATCCCGAACTTGGAAATTCTGTGTCTTCTAAACCCTCAACATACTATACATAACAAAACTTAAGTTCACACCAGCAAGCTAAAAGCTTAAACTCAGGGTCCTATGTTCTAGACTCTTGTTTCGAAAGTTCAATATATTTTTTTTCTCTCCTCTCATGTTGCGGTGGTGGTGGCGGAGTATTATCCCGCCTATCCTTCACATCACACTCTTGATGACATCTTTGAGGCATTTTTGAAATCACAAAAGGAAAACTCAACTCGACCAACGCTCTAAGCATCCTCAAAACTCAAGTTCAATTTACTAACTCAACTTTAAGGAAACCCTCACGGTCACCTTAACATTCATCTGTAAGGCAATAAGCACTCACGAAATGCTAACAAAAAGACCACTCTGGTCAACCTAATATATCCATCAGTAGAATGCCTCTTTTTAGAGGGCTTACATAAAGGGGTTATTTAAACCCTACAAAAACCATAGTATCTATCGTAATGTCCCTTCTAAACCGACACCATTAATAGTACTATGTCTCGGTCTGGACCTCCTACGGTAATTGCTACCAGTTAACTCATCTAGTTGCTACTTTAGCACACTAGGAACATCCATCTACTTAACATCAGTAGGGTACTATATTCGCATGCTTATCTATCATCATGTCAAAATCTCAAGTACCAGTATCTCCTAAGTAAGTTATATACATCGCAATGTAATTGCAACTAATCAAAAACGAGGGTGTACCGCGCATACTCTCAAGATCATCCTTAGCTCTAGCCTACATCGACTTCTCTTCTCATCCTCATCAACTCTAGCCCTCCTCGGCTACTTCTCATCCTCATTATCGTTTATCATTTTATCATCTTTGGTAACTGATACTCAAGGATCGACTCGATATCTACTACACTCTTCTAGAGTCCCTGGTAGAAAACAAGCATCCGGTCAGTAGATCCGCATAGAAAATCTGGGTATCTGTAACAAATCTCATCTCCTGTGGGTCCAATGCTCAAGACAACATGTCCCATCATATTGAGTGGCTTTCTTCCTTGCTCAATCCTACCACTCGATTGGTAGCACGGGGACTAGGTGCACGATGCCATCCAGTCTAGTAACAACCATAAGGCTTTCATCCTTTCATAGTCTATGAACATGTGTTTGAAAATCTGCTAGGGTATCTCTGTACCACATACTGTACGCCTCGTCCTCGTATCCGATCTTTCCTGAGTTCGATCTCACAACAGTCCACTTTCGTGCAGTGCTAACAGTCCTGGCCAACCTATAAGGAGAACTTAAAGGTGACTCTAGGAACTAACTCTACTTGGCTCCAGCAACAGAAATAAACAAAACATAACTTAGCAAAACTCCTATTAAGTAGTATTGTTATCTTAAAACTCAAGCTCAAAACATCTAAATTCTCATCTCGTCCCGTCTTTACTTAGTAGGGAATCTCTCTAAACAATGATATTAGATCCCTTAATCTAAATCATCGTGACTCAGTAAGACAACTCAACAATTCTCTCTCAAAGCCATCTCCAAAGACTATGGCTCATGATACCTCCTCAAGTACCATTAAGGTTGCGTGAGCAAAACTCGCGTCACAAAATAACTCAACATATCGTACAATATCTCATTGCAGCATGCTAATAACTCATCATTAATCATGCTATTATACTCAAGCTCATAACTCAAACTCATAACTCAAACCAACAAGTACTTAAAGCAATTGCTAATTCTCTCAAGCTTTAGCTCTAAGTTCTCATTTCATCCTTCTACTTAGTAAAAAAAATCTCTCTTAACAATGACATTAGATTCCTTCATCTAAATCATCGTGACTTATCACAACTGCTCAAACAATTCTCATCACAAAACATCTCAAATACATTACATCATAACTCATAATTATGCATCCTCAATCATATAACATCATATGATATAAACGCTCTCATGATTCATCATGTAACATCAACATATGCTCTTACAACATAATAACTCATTATTAATCATGTTGTCATCCTCAAACTCAAACTATGCACCTTTAAAGTGTAACATCATAACTCATCATATAACCTCAACATCATGCTCTTCAAAATTTAACGTCAAATAAACTTTGAAATTTTACATACCTCGTTGAGCCTGGTGTGATGGTGCGCTGAGCTCACGGTTGTTAATAACTATTAGTCTAGTGACTCATTCTAGACTAAACTCAAGACTTCTAATTCAGAGCTTTCCTTCGCTCTGACACCACTCTGTCACAGCCCGCCCTAACTAGGGATAGTTAGGCCGAGTGATCCACGACTAGGGATGGGGTTAAAGAAGAAGGGGAAGAAAATGGGCGTCATTTATAGCCGTAAAACTTACTCATCTTAATAAAACTCGTCATTTTTATTCATTAATACTCAATTGAAAACAGTCTATGAAAGACTGCATAAAAGTTAATTAATATCATTAATCAAGTTATACATCATATGCAACCATTCTCTTAAGACTCAAAGTATGACATAACATACTATAACATCAACAACATCTTGCAGCGGAAAGTAGCTAGACATATGTATGAAGACATATTCTAGACAGGTTAACTATTTATTAACAACCCTGGAGACTCCGCTCATTGCAGCACCATCATCACATCAGCTCAACCTGCACATTTAGAAAACATATGCAGGGCTGAGTACAAAAGCACTCAGTGGGCACGTATGCCTAGGTATAAAAATACATGCTTCAAAACTATAAATTGTCATGCCATCATAATCAGTACAGCAAGGGAGTTTTTCGCTAAAAAGGCCCAAGCTTACTAAGTTCATTTGTGATTCTTAAAGTTCGTCTGATCAGACTAAGTTCTTTTGTAATCTATCATATCTGAAACTGTGTGCCGGAGAGGTGGCCACCTCTCACGGTCACTTGACCGGCCAACCCGCTAGATGACTCACGGTCACTGGTGTACACTAGCCCTGGCAGGATAGCTATCAACTGCTCAGGACCCGAATTCGATTGCATCATTGGCAAAGCCAAAGCAGATAGATATCATACTAAAATTTAAACATTTTATGGCAAGACAACAGTTGTAATATTTTCCAGTTCAAAGATTTGTAACGAAATAACTTGTTCAAAGGTAGCATTAAACTCGTTTGATAGATATATAAAACTGAAATTAACAGTTAAATCATCTCATGCATTCATTCGTATAAGAGGCCTACGACACGCAGGGGATCTCTATATACGTATAGTAAAAGTAATGCCCACCTCGTTGTGTCTCTGTATTAATGAGTAACGTCACTCTCTCCCTCAAGTCGTTACTTCCCAAAAGGACCTTCATCGTTATGAAGAATTGGTGAGAAGTTATAAAAGAAACCTCGATTAATAATCTAATCTCTTTTATGAAACATTAGTATCTCTAATGTTCATCTCTCTTGATTGTTAATCAATATAACAATTATTATCTCTCGTCATTACTCATTAATTATAACATCCTTATGTTATAATTAGCAGCGCTTCAATTAAAAGAAATATTTAACACATCGAAAAGTCCACTTTCTTAGCAGATCTATTCGCTCTCATCTCGTCTAATTAACCGATTAGAAAGTTAAATTTTCCATTAGGCATGTATTTGAGTCACGGGTCAACAAGAATTGACTATGCTCAAATTCTAATTTCACTAAAAATTTCGGCATGACCTATTCATATATAATGTCAGCCACGAGATTTCAACGCGTGAATCTCACTACGTGAACTCGTCTCTCGACTCAAAACTTAACATCTTGACATCTTTTCAACGCAAACCAAACAATTCAAAATCATCAAAACTCTTTATCAGTAAACTATCATTTATACTCGACACCAATTGTTCGAGTGTCAGATACCAACATTTATGTGCGTTAATCATAACTCTCACAACTCACACCATTTAGTCATATCGTATCATCCATCAAAACAAATATAATCAAGTTGTTTTCTAGAAAGTTTTGTTGTTTTTGTGTCATCTTTAAAAATTCATAACAACCAACTCAATCATCATAAACTCTCATACCAATTGATCTCAAAAACTTCATGAAGTGTAGTTCACTCTAAAAATGGTAGTTAACCAAAAAGGTTAAAGGTTTTTGGAGATATTGCTCTTTTAGTGCAGGCTGTCAAAGATTGACAGTTTCTGCCAATTTTGTTTAGGCCATTAGAAACCAAGGCAAACCTTAATAAAATTCCATCAAATTTAATCATCCAAAACTAAAGGTATCCTTGAAGATTTGGTTAAAATTTCACAAGAGAAAACGTTCATATGATCTGCCAAATAAACAATGAAACTCATACACTTTTACTGTTGGACAAATATGACAGCAGAACAGGGCATTTTTGAAATAATAAACTGCTCTGTTTCAGAGGTCATAAAAATCGAAATCTTACGTTTTTAGAAAAGTATTGAAGTCTAGTTTCGTTTAAAAAAAACGGTGATGCAAAATCCTTCATGGATTAATAGATATAAACGTTTTTGTGAAGTCTACCAATAGTTGACAGATTCTGTCAAGGATTTTTCAAAATATCTTTAAAATAGCAAACATCATCCAAAAGACATGAAATTTTGCAGCAACGAAATACACATATCATAGATAAACATACTAAAATTTCAGAGCCATCAAGCAATGAAAACTCATCGAAACATAAGCTTGAAACTGCTGTAAAATTTTGACAGAATTCCAGTTTTAATTTCGTTCAACAATTATCATCCATAAATTGTAAATCAATTAGCATGCTCATGTGATATCGTAGAACACATATACGCAATAATATTCATTATGCAACGTCCCAAACTTCACGAATTTAAATAATCATGCTCTAAAAACTTATACAATTTTCGTGCTTGGAAAAATACGAATTTAATATATATCGATCCTAGCATACCCCTAAGCACAAATATCAAGTCAAAACGATCAAACAAAAATCGAAAGACAAGCTAATATGTGAAAAACGGGGCTGCCCTCATGGGTTTCATAGCTACGGTTCGTTCCGTTCTTACTCCCTTCATTAAACATGCTCAACATCTACCCAAGAACAACATACTAAAATTTCACGACGATCCGACGTCGTTTCAAAATAAAGTCGAGAATCGACGTTTTTCGACGTCGACGAAAATCGAAAATAAAACCATCAAAACGTAGGTAGAGATCTTACCTACTTAGATACATGATCGAAAAGATGATCGGCGCTCGTCTCGGTGCTCAAATCGGAAGTCAAAAGCTCCGTCCAAGCTTAAAATGGTGTTTGGCGTGTTTGAGTGTGAGTGTGTGAGAGAGAGATAGAGAATGAGTGTTGTGGCTGATATCAACGTGAGTTAGTGAGGGGAAAGGGGTTTTGGGCGGTTGGGTGGGGTAGTAATGGGTTGGTAGGATATTTAGGATATTAACCCGTTAGTCGTTAAATATCTCGTTTCGTCTCGTTTTAACGACTAACTACCCATACTCTTCGTTACTCGCCCTCTCAACTCTTACTCACTTTCATTATACTCGTAATTCTATATAAATATAGAAAACGCAAGCTCGTTCTCGAAATTCTGATAAACGAGCTCGGTTCGTTTATCGAGAAATCCCGATTTACTATTCACTCGTCGTCAAAAAATAAAAACTTTCATTATTGGACTCGTATCGAAAAACTAAGAATATTTCTCGACGACGTGCACGTAAGATTTTGAAAGTCGACAAAAAGACGAAATAGCAGTATTTTACTATTCATCGTCAAAAAGTCAAAATTTTCAAAAATGTCTTAACGGACTCAGATCTCACTTCCGAGTTCACCGTTCTCATTCAAATAATTATCTCGAATTATTCGAATACTCAAACTCAATTTCGGATATAAAATCTCACATCATCCAAACATCATCAAAAGAACATCTCAACATCTTAAAAATAACAAGGGAACTTCATATAACTCCTCATCTCTTTACAAAGTAAATCAAACAAGGGATCTATACCCTAATTACTCAAACTTAAGCAATTAAACACGTCATCAAAAGCACGGGTATTACAAAATGTGTATCAACTGCACCATCAAATCAATTTATTACTCATTCAGTCTTTGTTAATTTATAACATAAAGTTTTAAAAATGTTTCCAACAAAACCTTGCCTCCGTCAATTTGCCCCGAACCTTGGGCGTCGCTAATAATAATAATAATAATGTACACCATAATAATAATAATAATAATAATAATAATAATAATAATAATAATAATAATAATAATAATAATAATAATAATAATAATAATAATAATAATAATAATGTACACCATAAAGTATGATTTATAGTTCTAAAAATACGGACGTTGAAATTTGCTATATGGATTTGATTTGTGAAATAAATTATCACAACTTTTTTTTATGTATCACAATTTTGATACATAAAAATGAGTGTCACATTTCTTTCATTAAAGGTATAGTATTTAGATGACACAAAATTGACGTGAATATATGACACTAATGCAACGGTATTCTAAATATGTGGTATAATTATGACATTTAATGAAGGTGTCGCAAATAAATTGTCGTAATTTTGAGACATAAAAATGAATGTCACATCTGTGTCACTCAATTGCGACACACACTACTAGAAAAACGCTTATAGATAACGGATTTTATCCGTTATCTATGAGCAAAAAAACCGTTGTGTATAGTGGTGTTATCTATTCTATACGTCATACACAACGGTTTCAAAACCGTTATGTATAGTAGCATAGATAACGGTACGATGCGTCATACATAACAGTACGCATCCGTTATCTATAAAGGTTATACATAACGGTTTTTCACCGTTATGTATTAAGATTTTTCCGTTATGTATTAATTTTTTTTATCATAGTTAACAGTTTTTTGCACTTTTTATAACGGTTTTAACCGTTATCTTTGATAGAATACATAACGGTTTTTCACCGTTATGTATTAAGATTTTTCCGTTATGTATTAATTTTTTTTTATTTTTTTTTATCATAGTTAACAGTTTTTTGCACTTTTTATAACGGTTTTAACCGTTATCTTTGATAGAATACATAACGGTTTTTCACCGTTATGTATTAAGATTTTTCCGTTATGTATTAATTTTTTTTTTTATCATAGTTAACAGTTTTTTGCACTTTTTATAACGGTTTTAACCGTTATCTTTGATAGAATACATAACGGTTTTTTGCACTTTTTATAACAATTTTTGCACTTTTTATAACGATTTTAACTGTTATCTTTAATTAGAATACATAACGATTTTTTGCACATTTTATAACAGTTTTTTGCACTTTATATAATTGTAGTATATTTTAAAATTTTGCAATTTTTATAAAACGACAAAATGATAAAATCAACGATAACAATATTATATATCATCCAAAAAATTCATACATTATTATACAAATGAACCAAATATCAAGTATACATCATCATTGCATATTCCGATTCAAAATTGAAAATACCAACTACCTTATAGCTAATGATTGGCCTGGGAACTTGAACATTAATATCAAGTATGCAAATGATTCACAAATTCTTCTTGTATCTTACTCAAAGGCATGCAAGATAGAGCACTTGTATCTTCTTGAATCCACAATGAGATGAATTGATCTAGCGCCATCTTGTCACCTAGCAAAAAGATAAGAGAATCAACAAAAATCAAATCAGGATTGTTCTCTGCAAATTGTCTGTGTTTGAATAATTAATCATTAGACGGACACAAGGTTCCTCAGAGTTGCACACATAACTAGGTTCCATATATCAAGTTGTTGTTTCTGAAAGAAAATTATGCTTTGATCGATTGCACTAGTACAGGAATCGAACTGAACAACAGAAAAAATAAGGATATCCAAATGTGAAGACAAGATCATAATATAACATGTATGGTTCGAGATAATGATGCACTGAGTACTTGGTACAAAGAAAAGAGATCTCAAATAGACATTTAAGATCCATACATAACAGGAGGTTGACAAAATAAATTAACTGTGGAAAACAAGGCAGATGACATGTTCCAGCGATACCATGGTGAGAAACTAGTCTAGGTGGAGAGGTTAGCATCAGTTGTAGTCATAAACACTTACCAAATATGCAGCACAAATTATTTACCTGATGTTGGGTCTAAGAAAGCACCAGGAGCACCAACTTTAAATGGTATCTCATCAGAATAGCTCAAAAATCTTCAAAACAGTGGACTTTGAAAACGCACTTCAAAAATCATTCTTAATCAGTGAAGCAGCTACAATATCTCAAATTAAGACAAAACATTCACATTAGCTACTAATTTTTAAATCAGAAATTGATTTAAAATAAAGCAGAGTAACATAAGTGAAGGTAATTAAACACATAGAAAACACGGAGTCACAAAAGTGCAAGACCATTTCCCATTAACAGTTGTTTCCATATGTATAAAGCAAATTAGGTGCTTTTAGTTTCTGGTTTAATCACTACAAAGTGCAACAAATCTCATTCATGTTAATGGGAAATAAGGACAAAATACAAATAATACTATATATTCTTTATATGATGCACAACTGACGTAAATATACGACATTAATGCAACACAATTGGAAATATGTGGTATAATTATGACATTTTATTGTGGTGTCGCAAATAAAATGACACAATTTTGAGACATAAAAATTAAGGTCGCATATGTGTCACTAAAATATGACACAATATCTAGATGACGCACAACTGACGTAAATATACGACATTAATACAACACAATTGTAAAAATGTGGTGTAATTATGACATTTTATTAAGGTGTAGCAAATAAAATGACGCAATTTTGAGACACAAAAATTAAGGTCGCATTTGTGTCACTAAAATATGACACAATATTTAGATGACGCACAATTGACGTAAATATACGACACTAAAAGCGTAAGTGTTGTAATTATACGTCACATACATGTAGTGTCGCATGTGCGTATGTCGCAATAGGTCTGTTTTCTTGTAGTATGTTTTGAAAGCTTCGAATGCTTCGTCTTTGCTTTTCAAAAGATACACATAGCAAAATCTTGTGCAATCATCTATAAATGTTATAAAGTAATTCTTTCCACCTCTTGTTTGCACAAGTTTTAAATCACATAGATCGGTGTGAATTAATTCAAGAGGTTTCGTTGATCTTTCCACTGAATGAAAAGGAGATTTTGTCATTTTTGCTTCAACACAAATTTCACATTTTTGGTGTTGATTGAAGGACATCTTTGGCAATAAGTCTAAATTTACTAAACGACGTAGTGTGTTTAGATTTGCATGTCCTAATCTATCATGCCATAAATTAGGAGACTCAACCAAGTAAGTAACTTTTTCCTTTATTGCATTATCACGTACAAGTACAGGGATAGCATTAAGCTTGAAAAGGCCATTATCTAGGTAGCCTTTTCCTATATAGTGACCATTCTTGGTCATTACAACTTTGCCTGCTTCAAATACTAGTCTAAATCCGGCGTTGCACAAAGCGGATCCTGAGATCAAGTTCTTGCGAATGTCGGGAACATGCAACACCTTCTGTAGGGTTATCTTGAGTTCCGACGTCATCTTGAGCACAATGGTTCCAACTCCGATGATAGAGGATGCGGTAGAATTGCCCATATACAGTTTTCTGTCGCCGGAGAGAGCTTCATACGAGGAGAACATTGTCTTGTCGGCGCAGATATGCCGGGTAGCACCGGTGTCGATCCACCATCCTTTTGGACTGCCGACCATATTGACCTTGTCTACGACGGCACACAAGTCAAGTTCGCCTAAGTCGAGGGGCACAGACTTTGTCTCCGTCACGTGGGCTTGATGGTGACCATTGTGCTTGTCTTTCTTCGGTTTGCGACAATCTTTTGCCATATGACCGGGTTTGCCGCAGTTGAAGCAATCTCCTTTGATCCTCTTTTGACCTTTTGAGTCTGGATTTTTGCCTTTGAACTTGCGTTTCTTCTTGTTGCTAGACTCGGCTAGATTTGCTTTTGCCTCCATGGAAGTTTTGTTCGTCTTGTTTTCAGAGATTCTATTGTCCTCTTCGATTCTCAAGCGAACGATCAAGTCTTCAAGTCCCATCTCCTTGCGTTTGTGCTTGAGATAGTTCTTGAAGTCCTTCCAATGTGGTGGTAATTTCTCTATCACCGCGGCCACCTGAAAAGATTCAGACAATTCCATACCTTCGGCAAGAATGTCGTGCAGGATCAGTTGAAATTCTTGCACTTGCTCCACAACGGTTTTGCTATCAACCATTTTGAAGTCTAGAAAACGACCGACTATGAACTTCTTCAAGCCGGCATCTTCTGCTTTGTACTTTGTCTCCAAGGAGTCCCATAGTTCCTTGGACGTCTTGGCGCTAGAGTAGACATTATAGAGAGTGTTGTCTAGCCCATTCAGAATATAGTTGCGACACAGAAAGTCGCTATGATGCCATGCATCATATGCTATCCGCAGTTGCGAATTAGTCTCGTCTTCCCCCACAGTTGGAGGAGATTCAGTCACAAAACGAGCCATATTCAATGTAGTGAGATAAAAAAGCATCTTTGACTGCCAACGTTTAAATTCCGAACCTGCGAATTTTTCCGGCTTTTCGGCAGCAGCAGGTGCTGGAGCATGAAGAATGTTGGTCGGAACTGGTGGAGCATTGTTGTTGGTCGGAACTGGTGTCGTCATCTTCTACACAGAGTTTTATCTTACGATTGTTTTTGACGGGTGTAGAAATGCGGACAGAGTAACGATGTGAATGTAGGAACCGAGGCAAGAGTTGGACTCTTTCTCCGTAAGACAAAATTGCCCCGCACAGTACACACGGTTCGATGGCAAATGTCCCCAAGATACAACGGTTTGAATGAGTACGAAACCTTGTACTAGGAACTCGAACTTCCGGCGAACTACAGAATACTCGGGACTTGAGTATGAACTAGAAGACAGAATGAACGAATTAATTATCTGAATTAATTGTTGGTGTGTTTAATCTCATTCTGCAGGGCTGTATTTATAGGAGTAGGAAGGGTGCGATGAAGAGGTGTCTGCAGAGGGGTGTCTGTTCGAACCAAGCAGTGGTCCGAACCATCACACTGGTTCGGTCAAGGGGTGCGAGCCAACCGCCCCACCTCCTGATCCATCCGCTGCCACGTCAGCAAGCCACGCGGTGCCACGTCACCGAGCCACATGGTCCACGTCACTGCCACGTCACACGAGCCACCGTTTCAGTTGTCAAAACTAAAGGCTCCTCAAAGCTAGTGCAAAGTGCGCCTACAAAGCGCCCATTGCGACAAGTGCGACGTGCACGTGCTCGGCCTCGGCCTCGGACTCGGACTCGGAAGGTGCTTCGCATTTCAAATATACCAAATTAATCTACTCAAAATGTAGATTCCAAATGACACTCCACATTTCCATCTTCAATGGCTATCTTTGGGCATTAATTACTCATTCAATTCTTAATAGATTTGAACAAGTAAATATACCAAATTAATCTACTCAAAATGTAGATTCCAAATATACCATTTAATTCCATTAATTACAAAGTAATTATAGACTAACAAAGCCATTTATTCCAACAAGCTGCACGATCTCAGATTCCTAGAATTGACGGAGCTTGCGAGCTTGATTGAACAAGTTGTGATTTTCGGTACGATCGCCATCATATGTGATTGTGCTGGCGGCGATCGACAGCAACACCACTCCAGCTGAAGATGCACCGCGGCTGAGCGAGCGGCGATTGAGTGGGGGCGGAGCAGCGCGGCGGACGGGCGAGAGAGAGAGAGAGAGAGAGAGTAGAGAGGGAGAGAACAGCGAGAGAGAGAAAACGTAGAGAGAGAGTGAGGAGAGAGAGAGAGTAAAAAAATTATGAATTTGTGGCTAATTTTTTAATTTTTATTGTTAGGGATAATTTTGTACTTTTACACAAAAAATGGCCAAATTTTAAAGTTTTTATTTGACTGACCAATTTTTAAGTTTACTGTATGTATGAAAGTGGTCAATTTCATATATTAACTCTTAAATATATCACTACAATAAATATAAAATTATTAATCTAATCTATTATGACAGACATAATTATGGCCATTTATCACTACTTAACAAATTTACATGCGTGGATAGAGAAACAATTGAACAGATTGATTGATCACATCATTAAATTCACAATTTATGACAACATATATTAACGTTTTGAGAGTAAGATATAAGTACGTTCCTGTTTTGATTTATCTTACTATTTATCTTAATTTTTATTTATCTTGAGAATGCAATACATGTCTACCAAACATAGCCTAGTTTATGTACTCATAATCAATATTAATAATCTATTTTCTTTTTTTGATAAAATTAATAATCTATTTTCGTTATACTATATTTACAACAAAATCTATAATTAGATCAATACTAGTAGAGATCGAGTACCTTACATAAAAATATATTCTCGAAGTTGAGAGCTTAAAAAAACAATTTTGGGCCAAACGGCCCAGCCATCCTCTACATAACAAATCGCGTAACCTTTCTTCTTCGTATCGCCAATCGCACAACCTTTCTTCTTCTTCAAGTTCCGATGTAAATCCGATTTCTCGATTTCTTATATTTCTTCTACGTTGATTTTTTACTTTTGTTTCTTTTTTCTTCCTTTTTTTTTGTTTCAGATGGATCCAATCAGACCAAATTTGTTAGACTTTCGGTATATTAGCGCGAAGATACACCTGCTGAATCGCACCATTCAGAAAGCTGAAGCCGAGAGAAGTACGTTTGTTAACGATATATTGGTGAATATGCCATTCATGTATGTAGCATCGGATCAAGATTTGAAAACCATGGCCGGCATTCCTGGTTATGAGGGCGATCTCTACGTCGACTACAGGGTTTCACCTGACTTGATTGATGCATACCGCTCAAACCACCATGAGGATGATGTGGTGATAATTAGAAACGTCAAATTAATTCTTGATGATTGATGTAGTTAGTAGATTCGGTGTATGAGGATTTTGTGAGGATTAGCGGTTGCTATCTGTGTGCGAAGATTTTGTGGGGATAAGCGGTTGCTATATTGTGCGAACGTGGGATGTCAAGTTAATTGGATTTCTTGATTTTGTTCGCTAAATTTCTCAATATTTGATATTTGATCATTGTTTCTGATTGCTTGTGTCATTTGATATCGGTATATGTTTGGTAAGCAAGATACGACCATGATAGATAATATATCTAGGTTAAACTAGGTGTTTGGTATCGTAGATGAGTATAATAAGGCCCTTGATAAAAGTTGGGCCCGAGTTAAAATCACAGTTTCCAACATATAGGAGATCGGACGAAGGAGGTCCGATAGCTACTAATAATTTGAACAGTAACTGAGGTAAAGAATTTGATGACCCTTTTCCTTCTTCATCGTGAATTCAACTTTTTCGGTATTTGTGTGCATCTCTGTTTTGCAACGCCGGGTGGGGGAGAGGCGTCGGGAGTTAATTCAATGAAGGAGAAAAAGAGGTGGGGGGACTGGTGTTGATTCAGTGAAAGGAGAAATCGACGATGGGGTTTTTTTTGTTTGCGTACGACGCTGAGACTGAGGGGATTTGGGTTGTCGCGCCGGTGGGGTGACGGGTGGCGGCGGCGGTGCAGCGCCGCACCGCCGGGGGGGTCTGGGTTGCAGCTTTGGCGCCGGGGGAAGGATTAATCAATTTGTTCAATCACTTTATAAGTATCAAGGCTGAAGAAAAATCTCAGTAATCTCCTTATGTTCTGCCTTTTGCATTGTTAATTACTGTTTCGCTTGTAGCAATTAACATTTTGAAGGCTCTCTTTTCGATTTGATGGTTATAATTCTTCAGCGAGAGTTTTAATTTGGCATCGTAATCTCCTTGCTTTGTTGAGGAAGATGAAATTAGCAATTTTGGGTTGAGGCTTGGTCGTGTAGGGTGGGGGATGTGGCAAGCGCCGCGGGTGGTGGAGGGCATCTGGATTTTTCTTTTTTTTAGTTTAAGTTTATTAATTAATCTATATTATATATAAAGAAGGAGTTTTAACGGCTACAAATTCCCGGCAAAAATTCAAAATTAACAAATTCTCCGTAAAAGTTTGAATTCTCAGTTCTTTTGTTTATGAAAAATTTAAAACGTGGGATTACCATTACAGCTGCACACGTTCACCCCACTAAATCCACCATTACCAACTTATTTTATTTAAAGCTATAAAATATAGATCCAATTGACTTTATTTTCGTTTATGCTAACAATCATTTTTTATCAATATACTTATGAGGTATGAGATGGGAAGAAGAAAAAGAAGAATAAATGGTTAAGAGTAAGAAGCAGCAGTGAAGAGTGGACTAAAATGGGAAGAAGAAACGATTAAGAAGGAGAAGAAGCGGCACTAAAGGGTGGACTGAGATGGGAAGAAGAAGATGAAATGGCGAGGAAGAAGAATAAGCGAAGATGAAGAAGAAGATGCGACATCGGTAAAGAAGAAGTTCACCCAATTTCCTCCTCCTAACAAATCTGCAATCAAATACTCTCACAAATAATGGTTGTTCTTCACATCAGACATCTGAAAATTCCAACAATCTTCCTCCGTCGTGGTCGTCGACGTCACCATACAACGTTCCGAAACTGAATTCAAGTTTCGGTCGGTTACTAATATAACCGAATGCAAATGCACAAACCATTAACAAAAATATGCAGAAAAATTAAAGCTAAGAAATCAAGAAGTTTTAGCTTTCCTTCTCACTATTGCAAAAGAAAAAACTCCAGCAATAACAGAAAAGGATCCAATGCATTACAAAGAAATCAAGAATTTATAAAATCTGGTGAATCATTTGTAATTTGACAGGGGCGAGTAGGAAATTTGGAAGACCGCCACGACCAAAGGGGCAGAGTCACAGTGAGAGGGACGATCGACAACCTCACTGAGAGTGGAACGACGGTGGGACGAGGATATAGTTGGACAATGTCATGGCCACACTTGGCATTGGATGTTGTTGTAGGTGTTAATTGCCTGTTGGGTGGAGGGAGGAGATTTGACTGCCCATGGCGAAACAGGAGCTTGATGAGATTGAGCGGCATGGATGAGAGACGGTTGAGCGGCGTGAGACTAAAATTGAAGAAACAATCTTTATCTTAGGTTACAAGTAATTTATTTATTTTCTTAATTGAAGATAAAGACGTGTCACACACTTTAGAAATGGAGTTGAATTGGTATTTAAATGATAAAATTAAATAATTAATAATTGAAATAAATAGTGTTTCGGTCGGTTACCTTAAATTAATTAGCCCAAAATCGATAATTGATCGAAATAATTTCGCTTCTCATATTTTACAATCAGGCAAAAATTGAATTTCAATTTCGACCGATCGAAACTAATCGATTTGATATGATTTTTCGTTTACGATTCAATTATGCTTATCCCTACCACCACAAACGAGGCATATGTATGTTGATATAAAATATATAGAAATTTTTGTAGCATGTGTAGTTAAATTTAGTATGAATGAGTAGAAGAGTGGATTTTTAATCGGTAATTAATTAAAGAGAATGAAAATTTGATAGGAGAAATTGATTATGATGATTTCTGATGATTTCACCGGAGCAATTGATGGTGATTTTCGTTGAGAATTGTGTCACTTCCAAGTAAGGATATGTGACTCCGTAAAAAAGTTATACTCATTCCCTCCTACAAAATTATGATTTCTTTATTTAAATTATTTAGTAAATTAATTATTATTATGTTTTTTACAAAGTTAAAAATTTAGTTGTTCTTAGATTTAGGTTCTTTATTGAGTTTAATTTTATATTTTTAAAAATAATACTCCCTCCGTTCACCAATTCATATCCTAGGGGAAGGGGCACAAGTTTTAAGAAAAAAGTGTATTGTTTATTTGTTGAGTGGAAAATGAGACCTACAATTAGTACATGTCAATACATTAATTAGTGGACTATGACACGAATTGGTGGACGAACCAAAATGACAAATTATGACACGAATTGATGGACGGAGGAGGGAGTATATATTTACTTATATTTTAAATTTATTTAATATTGATATATATTTTATTATTTAACACGTCGTTCAATTTTGATGTTCGCCGTGCATCGCACGGGTAAGCGTACTAGTTTAATATAAAAGCTCAGAATGATAATTGATTATTTAATCTAAATTTTAATTTAAATTACCAAACAACTAATTTACCGTATCTATATTTTACATCTTTTCTACCATACACCAGATTGATTACGATATTAATCTCCAATCATATGACCATTGTGATATTTGATCATTCATTTAATTTTTGGTAGATCTATTTGAGATTCATATTTATCATACTTTCTTTTTCTCCTTTTATTAATAATATTAATTTTATTATTTTTATATTTACCGTATCTATGTGATATCTGATTCTATTTTTATTAATAATATTAATTTTATCATTTTTATATTAATCTTAAATTAATTGAATTTAAGTCTCTGAAAACACCTTATTGCATATATATCTTTCGAAACACCTCAAGTCTCCCACTGCCAACTGTACTGCAATTCCTCAACACACAAATTCAAAGGGATTATTTTTTTAAGAAAATTATTTTTCTTGCCTTGTTATTTTCTCCTTTTTCCTGGTCGAGTTTTGAAAATTATAATTATTTTGTCCTGTTTTTTTTCCTCTTGGTGTATACTATTTCTTGCTCAATGATAAAAGGAAAAAGCTGTCCAACCCCTATTTGTAACCTATGAAAATGGTAAGAAATTCAACTTACTAATTGATCCTTTCGATCGTGAATTAAATTTGTTTAAGCTTTTTTCTAGGGAATTTTTATGGATTGCACAAGTATATATGTTCTTTGGATGCTTGTAGAACTCACTCATTGTATTCATATTGTGCAATTGAATATATTATTTTTTAATAGACGCTCGTTCTTAGGACTAATCTTGATACCATAATATATTCATTGACAAATATCACTTAAGATGCTTGAACGGAGAAAAAAACTCAAACCCAATTAACATAATAAGCTACAAATATACACGAAATAACAATTTTTGAACACGTCCAACAACTTTTTTGAACATCCAATATATCCTATCCTACCCAATTATTATTCTTCATTAATATTTACGAAATATTTTTCAAAAATATTTTTTTATCAAATGATTCCAATTTACTAATGAACAATACATATATGAAATTACATCTTATACCTATTATATTAATGAATCTTTAAAAAAAAAATACAATGAACATATCTGATATATGTTATGAACTACATTTACTCATTATTTTATCATAACAAAAATATAATATTGCTGGATTTTCATTTATATATTATCAATACATACGTTCATCAATCAACATAACAACATTATATAAAGATAACTCTAGTAAACCATTGCAAAATAAAATCAAATATTAAATCCAAGAGTAATATCTAGAATGTTATTGAAATGTCATACACTCGAAGAAAACACATAAAGAAAAAGGAAACAATAAAACTTTGAAATCTTGAACCAATAAAGTTTCTTCTAAATTGTCAAAAAAAAAACGATTTTCAAAATATCATTGGTGAAATAGAGCTCGTGGATTATTCAAACACATTTATAATTATGTGGGGTTATTTTTATTGGTGAATGCATGTTTCCGTTCAGACCAAAAAGAACGATGTTCAATATTATTTTCATGTATGTTCAACACATTTATAATTAATTTTCATTAATTCATCTCAATACTTGGATTATAATTTTTTTAAAGTTAGTTATCGTATGTTCATCAAATTATTGACTTATTCATCAAAACTATTAATCAGTTCAAGTGTTCAACAATTCTCAATTTTGCAAAACATTATTTTGTTCACGATTGTGGTAAATCAAACAATGTTATTCTCAATAATATTGAACTTTGGTGTTTATACATTAAACAATGTGTAAATATAATATGAACTTGAACTATGTTTCTGCACCAACAAAAGTACTAGCAACCAAACATACAAGATATTGTAGTACCAAAAGAAAAAAGAAAAGAAGAAACAACAATAAGAAAAGCAATCATAATGAGCAATAGTTCTTCAAAGCTACTATATTTTGACCTCATTATCAAAGCATAATTTACTAGAAATAACTATCTGATATTCCTTGTCTCAACCCCCAATAGATAAATATTCACCAACCATGAATAGAATGACTTAATCTTACAAAGAATCCAAATATACCGAATGAGCATGTAATACCAAGCATAATAACGAGGATGACATATCAAACTCAACCACTCACAAATAATGTATGTCAAGAAATGAAAAGAGAGAAAGAATGTCAGGAAACAAGAATAACAGAGCGAATAAGGTATACCAGTATATTTTGATCGACTATATGGATCTCTCCAAAGCAAAGCCCATTGTGTAGTGGGTTCGCCGGAGAAGCCTCTCTCATTTCCTCCAAAAATCTGCCAAAAACAAATTGAAAAATACTACACATAAGAAAGTGATACATCGTTCAAGTTAAAACACTAGTAGAAACGAGCTCATAATTCTACCATATTCCTGATTTATAGCAATACTATTCTTTCAAATTATACCATATTCTTTCTATCTGATATGTGCAAGTACATGTTAGTTATATGCATAATCATCAAGACATTTAGTGTGCTAAGAATCACAAAACTATATTGGGAGATATATAAAGCAAGGGCAGGTGAGAGCATTTCTCAACACTAAAGAAACAGGGTGCAATAATTATAGTTGAAATTAAGTTATATTAATGCAGAGGAAACTTACACTACAACCATAAGCAAACTGAGAAAATATAGAGTGCTCATCAATCCTATCCGCCCTTATAAATAAACCGGCACCGCTCTCTCTATTATCATCTCCCGTTTCTTCCACATTATTGAAATCCATCAATCTCTACACATGAATCAATTGTAAATCTAGATCTTTTCCTTGATTGTTATTTCCTGCATCGAATCTGCAATATACGTGGATACCAAAGTAGTGGAGGAATTGCTACAAGATTATTTGCTACACAACAAGTAAGTTATTCTAATTAACTGTTGTGTGTTTGTAATCTCTACACATGAATCAATTGTAAATCTAGATCTTTTCCTTGACTGTTATTTCCGCTGTGTATCATTAGATGATGTCAAGGATTTCCAATAGATGTCAATCTCAATAATGTTGACAAACCATTGCACTTGAATGGTTCATTGATGTATGTTTTACAAGAAACTGCTCAGGGCTTCCGTCAACTACTAGTTTATGATTGGGTTGAGCGAATATTGAAAGAACTCGATATTTATGATTATGAACAAGTGTTGGAGATTACTTCTATTACTTCATGCCCAACTCCCAACTTGCAGGAACCGATGTCAATTAATCTTTTTCAAAGTGCAGCAGATTGGAATGTGTACTGGAGTAAACTTTGTGAAGAAAGTTTAGAAGGGTTAGGTTGATTATGTCAACCAAAACTTTGCCACCTGTGGCATTTTATTATGTAATCTTTCTACTTCATTGTTATTATTGATCAAAGAACCTTTTTATATACAATAAATATAGTATTTGTTTTCTTTTCTACTGTTTTACTTACTATTTATATAAAGTTACCGGACTTACATTACTTTGGTTTATCTCAAAATACACAATGAAACATACAAGTTTGAACACAGAAGCCAAGCAAACTTAACCCAGCCAACTCGTGGATTGGGTGTATCACAGATGACTCGGGGACCTAAAACCAGCGATTTCACTGATCTCTCTGCCGGTTACAAGGCTGTTGATGTCGTAAGTGCCTTCATATATGTATATGGGCTCCAAATCGCAAAAAGCCTGAGAAAATAATCTCATGGTAGCAAATGATAAAGAGTCATGAGCCATTTCGCCAATGCAAGATCATTACTATAACAAATATACTAAGACGGAAAATTCACTTTGACAACATATAGAACTAAAGTTTACACGGTACGTACAGAACGATGGAGCAAGTCCATACCAAGTTTAAACAATGAAAAACATTCCAATGGCCTGCCAAGCAACCATGACGCGAGAAACAACAACCACCTACTTACATAGTTTTTTTTTTTTGTCAAGCAGAATGCATGGCTATGCTAGATAGGTGACTCTACGTACAAACATATAGTGCCATTTTACAAAACCACGTAATTTCTCAGGTACATAACTAATGAGCATTTTAAGCAATGACGCACCGATAGGGGTGTCAAAACGGATCAGGTCGGGTATCTTATCCGAAATTTGTGGGTACCCGACCTGCAAAATACACTAATCTACCTACCGGCTACCAGCATCCGACCCGACATGTGTCGTCAAGTACCCTAATACCCGAGCAGGTACCCGCAAACCCAGTATTAGCACAATTTAATATATGCAATTCTCAAGGTTCATCGTGCATCTTTCTTTAATTCGCCGCTTTTGAGAAAAGCACAGCATTGAGCCAGCCAATGAACTACCAATTGGTAGTTGATGTGTCATATGACATGCACGAACTAAATTGACTCAGCAAACTAAAAATAAATGATTTTGGTAACATCAAACTTACCTGCAGCTACCCTTGTTTAATGTTAGAATGAACATGACCGGGAAATATATTTAAGTATATAAGTACTTTTTTTTTCTTTAATTCTCACGTTATATGTTATAATTACATGATTAGTTCTTTTGGTGATCATGAGCATGACTATACATTGATAGAATTCAGGTGATCATCCCCCACTGGTTATGTAGGAAATTCCTACATCGGGATAAAACTAAATTAATTACTAAGTTTTTAACCAAGAAATGTGATTAAATTGATCAAAAAAATATCTGCACAGTTGACAATCAACATTTAAAGAGGCAATTAACGCTCAAACAGTCCAACTCCAAATCTATTCCATCAAAATCAAATAAATATATAAACTAATATTATTAAATCACATATAAATTATGTAATTAAAACCTAATCAGGTATTCGGTTATACCCGCAAACCCGTCTGGTATACCCGATACCCACAAAACTAACACACGCCATATCAGATCCTGACATGCTGCCCGACTTAATCGGGTATCAGGTACCCGATATTAATATTGATTATGCAAAGTAGAATGTAAAAAAAACATTGAAGCATCAAACTAACCACTTCAAAACCAGGGCAAAAATTTAAGAAGCTTAGATAAATCTGATTATAATTAAAACACAATACCTTCTGTTCTGGTCTGTCAGTTTTCTGATCATTAGTGTCAGTATATATGTCATTTATAGGGTGTGCAAACATGTAAACTATTCCTGAGCACATTTGAATGTTGGACCTACACTACAAGAATTATGGTCATAGACTAAAATAATTGCAAAACTAAAATAATAAATTAAAAAATTGCGCTAATAGACGACACGCGGGCGCGTGTAGTCTATGCGCTAATAGATTATAGATGACACACACGGCTGCGTCGTCTATGCGCTAATAGACGACAGATGCATGCGTGTCGTCTATACGATACACACGCCCGCCTCGTCTATTAGCGCATAGACGACACACGTGTGCGTGTCGTCTATTAGCGCCCCTAATAGACTACACCTACATTTACGATACACGATTTTCTAATAGATGACACATTTTACATGTCGTGTATTAGCATTTTTCTTGTAGTGAGGAGTTATGTCAAATTCAGGAAAAAAATACAAGATGGTTACTTGGTGTGGATAACGCGAAGCAAAAAGAAATAGTGATAAAGTAGAACTATATACTAGAATACTTAAAATCTATAAGCAACGTAAATAGCATAAATGGAAAAATTGGTCGGACTTCAATATATTTGATTTCCAGAAGAAGGAGAAAACATTATGATCTGCATATCACAATCAACATAAAATCATCATGGCAACTATTAAAGAAGAAGAGAGACGCGGATAAGAACTTACAAGTTACATCTTGAGTTGCAATGGCAAAATGCCCATGGCCTGTTCTAATGTCATACTTGTTGACTATGATATGTTTATTAAAGATAGAATTACTTTGGATTGGATATTAATTTCACCTGTGGTATTGTAAATAATGACAGATTTAAAGGGAGGGACGAGACGAGAGGAGAAAGAACATTAATTATACAATAAAGATTTTCGGACACTGCAGTGTCCGGACACTGCATGAAAAACCGGTTTTTTTAAGGTTTTTTGATTGAGCCGGTTTTTTGCTAATTTATGATTTTACTAAAATATCCTTTCCTTAAATTTCTCAACTACTTTTAATCTTTTCCTAAATATATTTTATTTACATTTTTATTTTACCTAAATTTCATTTTTTTGCCGTTTTTTTTCGAATTTTTTTTTTTATTTTAAAATTGTTTTTTTATTTTTTTATCATTTTTTTATTTTTCTTTTAAAATATTCTTTCCTTAAATTTCTCAACTACTTTTAATCTATTCCTAAATATATTTTATTTACATTTTTATTTGTAGTGACCCGCTCTTTTATAAATATTAAATCCAGTAATGAGTGTTTATTTATGTTCATCAGTGAATGAAAACGGTTATTATTCTGATATGAATTCAGCTTATGATCCTGAATTTATATTGTTTAAGCAATCAATGATATTATTTCAGAGTTATAACTGACTTAGCAAAGTCACGTTATTTATTTAAGCGAGATGGAATTAGATTTTATTCTTACTCAAGTTGTGGATTATTTCAGACTCGTGAGTTAATTAAATCTGCGGATTTAATTTATATATATTAGGACAACTGTAATACCCCGTTTCCCCGAGCTAAATTTAGAATTTATTTTCGAACTTAGATTTAAGATGATTCACGCCGGATTGAGAAAAAGAATTTATTTTTAATTCCAACAAAAATGATTTACAAAAACATTTGTAAATTTAGTTATTGAATTTATGTGTGTCGCATATTTATATAATTTAGCATTCAAAGCATTTTTACGAGCTTTTATTTAAGCAAACACTGAACGATTATTACAGTTTTCATAGTACAATCTGGAAGATTTTTTTTATTTTATTTTATCTTATTTTATTTTATTTTATTTTATTCCTACACCTACTCCCATCACTAACTTCTCTACTGCAGCACACCACCTACTCTCTCATGAACATAACCCACCTACTCCCTCATGAACAGAGGCAATCAAATGCCCCAAATTTCTCTGCTAATTCAACTTCTCCCAATTCAATCAAGACTTTTCCTTCACCACTCATTTCGTGAAGGAAAACTGAAACAGAGAGCAATCATTCCCCTCACCAATCCAGCAGCAACACACCTTAAATTTCAGCAAACTCAAATCAAAAACTCTTGAAGATCACACGAAGCTTTCAGTTTGAGGACTTTCCCCACTAAACATTCAAAGGTTTCATCTTTTAATTCTTGCTTATTTTCATTTCACAGTTTGATTAAGAAACCCACTTCATTTTGTATAAAAATCTTCACTGCAAGCAAGAATCACACACATACTTTCATCTCACCATTTGGTGCATATTCATACACTGTCATATATATTTACATTTAAAACATGTATAGAAAAGAAGAAAAGAGAAAAGTCAGAGTCTTGAACTTGTTGTGTTGAGTCGGGTCGATACTTCTATGTGTGTGAGTCGAGTCAGGACTGGGCAGAGAGTCGACGGCGGTGGCTCAGTGCCACTGTCCGTCCGGCCAGGAATAGGGAGTCGACAGGCGGCGGTTGTGGCTTGTTGCTGCTCGCCGGTCTGTTGCAGGGAGTCGGGGGCGACAATCGTCGTTACCTGAGAACAGTGAGAGAGATGAGAGGGTTGAGAGAAGAGGGGGCTGAAGGGCGACGGCCGGCGGCCTTGCTGCCGTCGACCTGAGAAGAGAGCCGAGGGAGAAACTTGTGTTGAGTGTCTTGCTGTGAGGGTGTCGGCAACGGTGGCTTGGCTGCTGTTGCCGGAAGGTCGAGAGAGTCGACGGGCGAGGCGGCTTACAGCCGTTTCCCCGGTGAGCTTCCGCGGCGGTGGTTCTTTCGGCGGCTCCACCGCTAGTTGTCCAAAGCAGGGGAATGAGAGGGAGGCGACAAGGCAGGACCTTGTCGCTGCTGTCGACGGAGAGAGATATAGGTTGAGGGAGATGAGGCCGGAGTCGGCGGACGGCGATGGCGGCGGTCCGGCTGACTGCTGCTGTCGGCTGGAGCAGAGGTGGGTGACGGCGGCTTGTAGCTGCTGCTCCTCCGGCGAGCTACACTGCGGCGGCGGATTCTGAGAGATGGACGGTGGGTTTGGCGTGGAGAGAGAGAGTGAGATCTTAAGCGTGAGTGTGTGTGCGTGTGTTGCGGCTGATGGGGGAAAGAAGAAGGGAAGGGTGATGGGCTTTGAGTGTTGGGCTTAAGAGAAAGGGTTTGGGTTTTGGGCTCTTTTTATTTTGGGCCGATTTTAATTGTATTAAATTTCAGTTTGGGCTTCTGATTATATTAAATCATGGGCTGCCCAATTATTGATTTAATTGGATTGTGCATATTTGTTTTAAAGAGCTACACTATTATAATTAATTAGACTTATTAAGTTTGATTAATTATTTTTAATTTTCATAATAATATTAAATTATTATTATGTGCATATTTTAAGTAAATTACTTATTATATGCTAAGCATGACATGAAATTTCATTATATTTTGCAATAAAAGTATTTATGATTTAATTGGTTTTAATTATAATTCCAATTATTAAAGAAAGTCGAGTAAGAATATTGTTGGTGTTCTTAACTCAAGAGAAATGTTTTTAATTATTTATTCATTAAAAACCCGGCTAAGTGAATCATAGAATAATAAGCACTACACCATGACTTAAGATTAGCTTCACGAGACCTATTAAGAATAGAATTTCTTGTAGGCTTTGTGACCAGGGGGATTAGCGCTGCTTTCCCAAGACAGGTTTATATGTGATTATGATCTTCAGGCTTTGCCTAATCAGGTGGGCATTACTTTTACTATACGTATATAGAGATCCCCTGCGTGTCGTAGGCCTCTTATACGAATGAATGCATGAGATGATCTAGCTGTTAATTTCAGTTTCATATATATATCAAATGAGTTTAAATGTTACGTTCAAGCAAGTTATTTCATGACAAAATCTTTGAGTTAAAGTTATTTCAAGTATTGTCTTGCCATAAAATGTTTAAATTTTAGTATGATATCTATCTGCTTTGGCTTTGCCAATGATGCAATCGAATTCGGGTCTTGAGCAGTTGATAGCTATCCTGCCAGGGCTAGTGTACACCAGTGACCGTGAGTCATCTAGCGGGTTGGCCGGTCAAGTGACCGTGAGAGGTGGCCACCTCTCCGGCACACAGTTCCAGATATGATAGATTACAAGAGAACTTAGACTGCAGTCGAACTTTAAGAATCACAACTGAATTTAGTAAGCTTGGGCCTTTTTAGCGAAAAACCCCTTGCTGTACTGCTTATGATGGCATGACAATTTAAATCTTTACGAAGCATGTTATATTTCATAGTAGGCATATGTGCCCACTGAGTATTTTTATACTCAGCCCTGCATGTATTTCTAAATATGCAGGTTGAGCAGCTGATGGAATGGAATGATGTTGAGCGGGTGTTCCTTTGACATTTCAAGAAATGTAACCTTGAGTATACATCTTCATATGTATATCTCACACGTTTTCCGCTACAAAACACTTTGATTAGAATAACTCTATGTTATGAAATTGTGACACGTGTTATTAGGTAACCCACCTTAATCAGTTCTCCTTCATGTGTATGTTTTATAAGTATCCAAATGATCATATATGATCCTAGCATCTTATCTATGAGTGACATTCTCATATACCTTAATGTTAAGTAATTGTCCATTTCCATTTCTTATTGTTCACCCCAAGTCATAACCCCGGCTAAATTGTCATTAAGGGTTGCGGGCTGTGACAGAATGGTATCAGAGCAGTTCGTTCGCTCTGGCCCTAGAAACCTTATTCTAAAAGAGTCGAGTCTAGTTTGATTCTTTAGACTTACATGGGTTTATATGGCACCGCTCAACACTCCATTGCATCGTGCTCAATCAAGGAAAGAAGGTAACTGTAGTTCAACGTGTTAAAGATGTTATTGTTCTAAGATGTTTTATGAATATGTTTATGTAAAGAGCATGCTATGATGAAATGTTGAATGTTTTGTCTTTCATGGCATATTTTCGCAATCTATGATGTTATGATCAGACGAATAATAGAAAAATTTACATATGTTTTCCCAGAGAACATAGATTGCTATAAGTTGCATGATCACAATTTCAAAAAAAAAGAACATAGACTACTAGGTTAGTAGGATATCTCTACAATCTAGATTCTTAAGGTGATGATGTAGAAGAATGAAAGAGAACTTAGAGCATTTCAGCTCCCTCAAGAAAACAATGATTCTTTTGAACTACAAAGAGGAATGAAAAGATATGTACGAGGTAAAGGAAAAGCATAGAATGACGATACGCGACGAATTCAAGGTAAACGTTGCATCAAAGGTTGAACCATAGTCTCTACGTTCGAATGTTCAAGTGCGACGGAACATCGAATCGACTTTTGCTATACGATAGATTTTAAGAATAGTGTGTTTCGCCTGTGTACGTATGTCTGTGTGTATATGTCTTAAGAGAGGTTTGGGGTTTGAGATCAATAGGATAGGGAACCTTAAGATAAGTTTAGTTGTCATGATAAGCTTATGTTTTGTTATGTATAGTATGTTCATGGCTCTCCAAGTTCGGGACGATGTTTCCCGTGTGACTGGGAGGTGATGATGTTGGACCTGGCCAGTCCACATGATCCAAATCTCAGTAGACGTCTTTTGGGTTGAAAATCCATGTGTTTCAACTTTCGGTTGAAAAGCCAGATGGGTTCATACTCGAGGTCATTTTGTTCGACCTAGTAGTTAATCATTTCATACCCTCTGGTCATTCTTTTGATTCTCTTGAACAATTTCTACAACACCTTGCTTTGATGTTGTGTTGAGTTTGAGCCTTGCAACTCGTGAGTTGTCATAATAAGATCCCCTTGATTGATAAGACTAAGAAGTGTTAGTCTACTGACGTAGTATACTACCCAAATTATGGCTTCGTATAATTGTGTCTCATTGTAATTAGTTGAGATTAGTCTTTGTCCTATAAATGATATCGACCACTCATTATGATAGAAATTCAGAGTTCAAGCTAAGATCGTAATATAGTGTTCAAGTACGAGGACTTAAGTTAATTGGTCTACGATAGTTTTAAGTGATTCTTATTTTTTTATAGATCTAGATTGTATGATGTTATGTGTGAAGTATATGCCTTGAGATGTGAAAGTTCGATGGAGTTTAGTTTACCCAAAATTGGGAACTTTTGAGTCAATGGTTAAGATGATTAATAGATGATGAAGATGAGTCCATGAGATGTATATGATGATGATTGATGGAGTAAATTGAGTATATGATGTCAATTGATGATTTTGATATGAGTTAGTTTAATAAAATTAGGGATATGTGTATCTATGCTCTAATTTGTAAATTGATGGGTTATATGTGAGATTAATTGGCTAAGATTGATAGATCTATGAATGGATTAAGGTATCATGTGTGTTTATTAAATTTCAAAGAGTTTACTTTAATAAAAATCAGGACTTTTTGCCTATGTGTTATTTAAGTGATTTTGGCTTAAGATATATGTATTTGAGCATGATATTAGTGTATAATTATGTTTGAGTAAGTCTTTTGTTGGCTAAGAAATTTTGACTTAGTTTAGTTTGTATGAGTTTTTGAGTTTTCATATTTTGAGAAGTCGATGATTGATAAAATGAGGTCTAATTGCTTTATGACCATTATGTGAAAGTTTGTCATGTTTTATTAAGAGTTTTATGATGATACATGAAGTTTCATTAGAGTTTAGTTTACATGATAAAAAGGAATCTATATGTGTATAATGATTTATATGATAAATGAGATCATGTTTGAGTATTTGAGTAATTTTGAGCACGAAAATGAGAAGAGAATTTTAATGATGCGTTCGTTGAAATGTTTTACTTAAGATTTGAGGTTATGATGTAAGAAGAGAGTCAAGATTGAGTATGATGAGTATTATAATGTGCTTGAATATTTTCAAGTGCTATATGTGTTTAAAATGAGCTTTGATTGGTTTTCATTGAAGGGATGTTGGGTTGAGCATTTAAGAGTTTGAAATGAGATTTTGGTGAATTTCGTAGGCCTACTGACCTACTGTGATCGACGGTTTTTAGATGTCTAATAGCTTTGAAAATTTTATAGAAAATCCCTACATGAGTCTTAAGCACACCGGTAAAATTTCAAGTCATGTGGACTTCGTTTACTATTTTTATAAAATACAAAACCTAAACTGCACATTACTACCGAGAATTTCAGAGAACAGGAGAAAGAGTCATTCATTTCAGTAGCTTCCTGTGTGATCTAGATTTCAAAATTTTTATGGTATTAACCTTATAGTGTTAGCTAGATATCCACCAAAGTTGAGCCCAGTTTGACAACGTTTACTATTTTTTTAAAAATCCAAGTTTTCGATTGCTCAAAATTGCCGAATATGGTAGACTGTAGTAAAACAGTCATATCTCCTACAATACTTGGAGTTTTTGACTCTAATTTTTTTTATATAAAACTAGACTCGAAGACCTTTCTTTTGGTATGAGTCTCGAGTCCAGGAGGTGTCGGAGTCAGAACAGGTTAGATTTTGAAGTTGAGTCAGTGTAAAAAACAAAGCATGTTTTGATAATGTTTGATTGTGTTTTTCTTATGAGCCTTAGGTGATTGTGTTGTCTATGTGTTTGAATGAGATTAGACGAGCCTTATATGAGAGAAAAATCGAGACTTAGAACCATGATTTTCTTGAAACCTATCCTTGAACTTAAGGATTTGAGATGAGTGGAGAGTTTATATAGAGTTGAGTAAGGAGATAGAATATGAGATAGAGCATAAGTTTCCTTTCATGTCTCTGATAACCATAAGTTTTTATGTCGAGTCTAGAATAGTATCTCTAGACTTCTAAGAATGTCAGTAACCCTCAGCTCACCGTCACACTGCCGCAACCAAGGTACGATAATAGTTTCAAAATATACATATATGTATTTCAGATGTTATGAATGTTTCCAAGAAAAGAAAAAGTGTGCGCTTTCAATGAATGATGCTATGTGAATTGCTTACCGCTTTCCATATGCTATAAGTTATGAATTGTTAATCGCTTTCATATTGTTATTTTGGGTCTCCGACCCATGTAACCAGTAAGTATCGTGTTTGGGACAACCCGAGCCCTTAACGATAAGATGAGTTAAAGTCGTGTTTAGGACTATTGAGCCTTTCACGAATACCAGATGTATGGTCGAGTTAGATTCTTTGAATCTTTCCGGCAATAGAAAAGTTTTATGTGGCATTTAATGTCAACATGTTTCAAGTTTCAAAGAGAATGAACGAATGAGAAAGCTTTATGTTGTCGTTTTAGGCTAGCTGCCTATACGATTAGAATGGTGGATCCTCTTACAAACTGTTTGAGTACCACCCAAGAATGCTTTGAGAATGTTAATCGTGATAGCACCGCTTGATCGATTTAAGTAAAGACTGGTAAGATAGAAATGTTTAACATAGAGATGTTACAACATAGAGGCACTGCCTTAAGACTAAGGATTCACTTGAGCTATTTCAATAGCGGTGAGATTAAGTTTTTCACATAAGAACTTATGTTGCTTATGATTATGATGTCAGTCGTGATAGCTTTGCTAGAACGGCATAGAATGACTTTCATGGTATCAATGACTTATGATGAAGTACTTATTAGTAAGTGTTTTAAGTTAGAAGTTTGACCAGAGCCTTACATGAATTAGAAGTTGACATGATTGGGGGCGAAACTCCCATTTGACTGAGTGATTTGTTTTGTTGGGTCTGGCCAGCCCACATGACTAAGATCTTGGTGATTGTCAATTAAGATTTTTGATCTTGAGGTAGAGCATCATCACAATATATAGACTCGCACTATATAGTTGTCACAATAGAATATCCTTTATTACGATAAGTATAGTAGCAATTAGAATTACTCAGTTTATCATTAGTTTTCAACCAGCTGTTAATATGTGGTCCACATGGTGGACAATAATAAGAAATGCGTAAAGGAGTTCGTGAATGAATCGCGTCATGAGATATTTAATTCCCCTAGTGAACCAGGGAGACATTACGAAGGAACAAGCAATGAACGAGACCTTCACCACCGAGTCACTACAACAAATGGAGAAGTAAAAAGTTCACGCACAAACAAGATATGTACACCACCTCAAGATGGAGGTAAAGAAAAAGAAAATGAAATGAAAGAAATAGAGGAAACCCTTAAATGGAAGGAAAGCACTAGAAGTAAACTTAAGGTATAACCCAACCCCAAGGCTAGTAGGCTCAAGCTAAGAGAATGAATGCTTTGGCTAAAGTGCCAGAAGCTACAGCAAGAATAAAGTTGGAACGCCACCACAATGGAAACTTAGAAACCCCCATTAAATAACCATTTGGAAATGGGAAAATGAGTTTACATGGCAGAAGGAGTGCCATTAATCCTCGAAGTGAAAGTTACGAAGATGATGAGAAAAGTTTGATGTTAGAATTCCCTAGTCAATCTGAAAAGATCACTTAGGACGAAGGAAACAATTAAGGAAGTTCAACAGATTTGAGAGTACAAAGATATTTTTTCCAATGAATTACCAAATTTTCACCAGACCTAGTTTCATGCAACATAGTATGTCACTATGGGGAGCACTAATTAAAGATGTAAAAGAAAAGATGATACACTAAGGATGTGTATTGATTATAAGAAGTTGAAGCAAGCTCATAAGAATAGATATCCTCTTCCAAGGATAGACGACCTGTTAAATCAGTTGAGAGGAGCCGGTGTGTTTTCCAAGATTGACCTAAGATCTGATTACCACCAACTCAGGATGAAAAGAGAAGACATTCCAAAGACAGCGTTTCGAACGCGTTATGGACTTTACGAGTTCACAGTGATGCCCTTCGATTTAACGAATGCCCCAGCAGTTTTCATGGACCTAATGAATAGAGTTTTCCATCAGTATCTCGATATTTTTGTCTTAGTGTTTATCGACGACATCCTCGTATACTCTAAGACCGAAGAACAACATGAAGAGCACTTACGCATCGTACTCAAAACCCTGCGCAATGAGAAATGGTTTACCAAATTCAACAAGTGTGAATTTTGGTTAAAGGAAGTTATGTTTCTCGGTCACATAGTGTCGACTGAAGGAATCAAAGTAGACCCGCCAAGGTCGAAGCAGTCAAGGAATGGAAGGCACCATCAAATGTCAATAAGATCAGAAGTTTTCTCGATCTAGCAGATTACAACAAAAGGTTCATCGAAAGATTCTCGAAATTGGCTAGGCCAATGACTCGACTTTTAAGAAAAGGGACTAAGTATGTTTGGTCCGAAGCTTGTAAACAAAGTTTTAAGTAGCTCAAGACTAGGTTGACTACTGCACCAGTGTTAGCAATACCAGGGGAGAATGAAGAATTTGAGGTGTACACTGAAGCCTCGAAACTAGGATTGGGTTGCGTGTTGATGCAAAATCAGAAAGTGATAGCATACACGTCTCGTCAATTGAAGCCCCATGAGTTGAACTACCAAACTCATGATTTAGAACTAGCAGCCGTTGTGCACGCGCTGAAGATTTGGAGACACTACCTCTATGGAGTTAAGTGTGAGATCTTTACAGATCATAAGAGTTTAAAGTACTCATTCGAGCAAAAGGATTTGAAAATGGCTCGAATTAGTAAAGGATTATGATAACACCGTTAGTTACCATCCAGAAAAAGTGAACGTAGTAGCTGATGCTCGAAGTCGAAAGACGAAGGCTAAGCTAGGGTATTTCATCACCCAGCAGAAGGAACTGATTCGTGACTTCGCCTCACTCAGTTTAGAGAGTATTTATTCCCCAGATTCAGTATCGGGTTGTGTAGCTGCGCTGACAGCTAAACCTGATTTAAGAGAAAGAATTGTGCAAGCACAAAGAGAAGATTGGTTCTTGGAGAAGATGCGTCTCGCTGCAAGAACGAATGAAACGAAAGGATTCACTGAAGCAAAGGATAACGCACTTATGGTTGGTGAAAGATTGTGTGTGCCACACAAAGAAGAATTAAAGAACGAGATTATGAGCGAGGCTCATGATACTCCTTACACTGCACATCCAGGCAGTACAAAGATGCACCAGGATTTAAAGAAAATTTTCTGGTGGAAGGTAATAAAAAGAGATATAGCGTCATAGTGGACCGATTATCAAAGTCAGCGCACTTTCTGCCAATTCAAATGACATTTGGATTGGAGAAACTTGCAAAGTTATATGTCAAAGAGATAGTACGCCTCCACGGTGTACCTGTATCTATCACGTCAGATCGTGACACTAGATTCACCTCACGTTTCTGGAAAAGTTTACAAGAAGCAATGGGCACTCAGCTGAATTTCAGCACAACGTACCATCCTCAGACTAACGGACAGTCAGAAAGAACGATTCAGATTCTAAAATTTTTATTGCGAACGATTGTCGCAGACAAAGGTAGAAGTTAGGAGGATTTGTTACCTCTCGTGGAATTTGCTTATAACAATAGTTATCAAGCAACATTTGGAATAATCCAGATGAGGCCTTGTATGGCTGAAAATATAGTTCATCACTTTACTAAGATGAAGTGGGTGAAAGAAAGCTGTTAGGTCCTGAACTGGTCCAACAGATGGTTGAGAAGGTCGACCACATCAAGCAAAGAATCAAAGAAGCTCAAGATAGGCAAAAGTCTTACGCCGATAAACGCCGATCGGAGTTAGAATTCAATGTTGGAGATCGAGTTTTCCTCAAAGTTTCTCCCTCAAAGGGAGTTATACGTTTCAGAAAAAAGGGGCAAGTTACGACCCCGTTATATAGGACTTTTTGAGATCCTAGATAAGATAGGCCCTGTAGCCTATAGGTTGGCATTGCCACCCAGTATTGGAGACGTGCACAATGTGTTTCATGTCTCTCAGTAAGAAAGTATGTGTTTAATTCCAAAGCATTTGATTAAGCCAGATAAAGTAGTCCTAGTCAGGACTTAAGTTATGAAGAAAACCAGTCCAGATACTTGATCGCAAGGTTCAAGTTTTATGAGACAATAATTTTGTTCTCATCATGAAGTGGAATCATCACAGGATGGAAAATGTCACAAAAGAGATGAATGAAATGAAAGACTAGTATACCCAGCTAGATTATCAAGGTATGTAATTTCGAGGACGAAATTTTTTTTAAGGAGGGAGGGATGTAATACCCCGTTTCCTCCGAGCTAAGTTTAGAATTAATTTTCGAACGTAGATTTAAGATGATTCACGCCGGATTGAGAAAAAGAATTTATTTTTAATTCCAACAAAAATGATTTACAAAAACATTTGTAAATTTAGTTATTGAATTTATGTGTGTCGCATATTTATATAATTTAGCATTCAAAGCATTTTTACGAGCTTTTATTTAGCAAACACTGAACGATTATTACAGTTTTCATAGTACAATCTGGAAGATTTTTTTTTATTTTATTTTATGCTTATTTTATTTTATTTTATTTTATTCCTACACCTACTCCCATCACTAACTTCTCTACTGCAGCACACCACCTACTCTCTCATGAACATAACCCACCTACTCCCTCATGAACAGAGGCAATCAAATGCCCCAAATTTCTCTGCTAATTCAACTCTCCCAATTCAATCAAGACTTTTCCTTCACCACTCATTTCGTGAAGGAAAACTGAAACAGAGCAGCAATCATTCCCCTCACCAATCCAGCAGCAACACACCTTAAATTTCAGCAAACTCAAATCAAAAACTCTTTCCTAAGCGTTATGATAACTACACATGTAAGTTTGGAACTTTGAAATTCTTTCATTTCTTCCTTGTCTCTCTTGCAAATTTTGAATAAAGCAACATCTGAAATTCTTGTACAACTCCATTCACAGAAGCTTAGTAAACAACAACAAATACAACAACAAACACCAGCCGAAACCTCACCAAAAGGTTATAATTCTAACTCAATTAGTTTATGCCCAATTCTTCCTGTGCTAATTGAGCCTAAAGCAGAGAAACAAATCCATATTCATCATCTCACAGATATATGCATATATTTATATATATATATATATACATTCATGTATGTGCATAAGCAAGTACTAAATAGTTTTTCAAGTCTGTGAATAAACGAAAGAAAGAAAAGAGGAGTCTTGATCTTGATTTAGCTTGCTTTCGAGTTTGAGGCGTCGAATCGGTTGGTTGTTGTTGCTGCTTGTATGAGTCGAGTCAGGGGTGGGAAGAGGTTGGCTGTGCGTCGACGGCGCAGTGACGAGCTGTTGCTGCTGCTGTCGCCGAGAGAGAGACCGAGGGGCGGCGGCGCTCGTCGTTGCCAAGGGGAAAGAGAGAGTTGGGGGTTAGGACGCTGGTGGTGGTGGCGTGAAGCCGCTGCCGTCGTCCGCTGGATTTTCAGAAGGAGGCGACGGCGGATCTGCTGCGAGGACGCCGGAGGCGGCGGAGCTCCGCGGCGGTTGCGCCTGCTGCGTGAAGGAGAGAGGGCTGGGTGCGTGAGTTTGTGTTGGTGCGATGAGGGAGATGGGAGAAGGGGGTCTGGCGGAACCAAAGTAAAGGAGAGAGGAAGATGATGTGGTGATTCGGCGGGCGGCGGCCAGTCGCCGGAGGAGGAGCCGTGGCGGCGGAAATTTGAGGGAGCCGAGAGAGGGAGAAGAGTGCTGCTGCGCAGCTGCTTGTGTGTATGAGTGTTGTGCGATTTGAGGGAGATAAGAGAGTGTAGGGTTGGGCTTTGGGCTTGGTGAGAGTTGGGTGTTGCGTGTGTTGCGGCTGATGGGAAGAAGAAGGAAGGGTGATGGGCTTTGAGTGTTGGGCTTAAGAGAAAGGGTTTGGGTTTTGGGCTCTTTTTATTTTGGGCCGATTTTAATTGTATTAAAATTTCAGTTTGGGCTTTCTGATTATATTAAATCATGGGCCTGCCCAATTATTGATTTAATTGGATTGTGCATATTTGTTTTAAAGAGCTACACTATTATAATTAATTAGACTTATTAAGTTTGATTAATTATTTTTAATTTTCATAATAATATTAAATTATTATTATGTGCATATTTTAAGTAAATTACTTATTATATGCTAAGCATGACATGAAATTTCATTATATTTTTGCCAATAAAAGTATTTATGATTTAATTGGTTTTAATTATAATTCCAATTATTAAAAATAGATGAGTAAGAATATTGTTGGTGTTCTCAACTCAAGAGAAATGTTTTCAATTATTTATTCATTAAATTTTGAAAACCCGGCTAAGTGAATCATAGAATAATAAGCACTACACCATGACTTAAGATTAGCTTCACGAGACCTATTAAGAATAGAATTTCTTGTAGGCTTTGTGACCAGGGGGATTAGCGCTGCTTTCCCAAGACAGGTTTTTATGTGTATGATCTTCAGGCTTTGCCTATCCAGGTGGGCTTACTTTCCAAATGTACAAAGTATGATTGAGTTATTAAGCTCTAAATGTTTCAATGAAATGCAAATTGTTTATTTAATGTAATGAAAACTGTTTATCCAATAAAATGTTTATGTGCACTCTGCTCTGTTTAAGGCTCGCACAGTTAATCAATTGAGGTTCTCTTATGACCTAATACGTTGTTTGAGAATTGTGTACACTTGTTAGTTGACTCGGTGGGTTGATCTCCATCGGGCTCTAACCAGAGGCGTTATAAGGGTGCTCGGCTGGATGTGTTCCGGAGCATGAGAAATATCAGGCCTGCCTGGGTAGCGTCCCGAGGTCAAAGTAAACTTGTCTGGGTTACGCCCTCAGTTCAAGTAAGCGGGAGACAGAGATCCGTCGGTGGCTAAAAGGTCCGGGATCACAGCGAGTAACAGAAAGGGAGTGTGACATTTGCGCACAAATGAAAGAAAATGTTTTAACATGCTTAGAAGTTATTTCAATTTAAAACCTTCTAAGTCATGTCAAGTATGATTGGATAAACTGTCTTTATTAAAATATAAAATGTTTCAGAAAATGCATGCCCACTAAGTACATTAGTACTTAGCCCAAAAATACTTTCAAATGTTTTCAGGTTGGCTGGCCGGTGCTGACGGGACGGAGCTGAGGCTAGCGATAAATTCCTATGTTAGACTTCCGCTGTAGCAATTACTCATATCAGTCTTTTGTTTTCCCAACTTAAGATCTTCATGTTAAATTTCAAATGATATATCTGACCGAGCTTAGACTCTTCACTACTTAATTTATGCCAATGAATGTCGGTTGTCAGAAGCATGAAACAAAACTTGTGATCCAAAGGGGCATAACCCGACTTTCTAATCCTATTTCGGGTTTTTACAAGGTTGTTCCTTGTTTATTTCTATGAATTAGTTGCACCTCGATTATATTTATTCATTCAAGAATTGGGGTGTGACAGTTTCCTCTCTCTCTCTCTAATATTTCTCACTTCCGTCTCCATCTTTCCCAGAATCGTGTTCTCTCCCTTCTCACTTGAGTCCGCCACCCCCCCTTTCTTCTTCTTCAACGGCGAGGAGCGCCGTTGTTCCTGCTGCTCCGGCGACTCACGGCGAGGTCGCCGCCGGTTCTCCCTCTCTTCACTCAATCTGCTGCTCAACATCTCTCTCTCGCTCGATCCAGCCGTCGCCGCCCCGCATCCTGGCCGTTCCAGTCGCCGGCGTCGCTCCGGACCTCGACGCCGGTCTGCTCCTTCGTCTCCTCTCTCTCGATTCGAAGCGTCGGTGGAGAGAGCCCGAGCCCTAGTTCATCTCCTTCTGCAAATCGAGCTCTAGCTCATCTCCTTCTGCAAATCGTCGCTGCCGCCGCCGTGGTTCTGTAAACCCGGCGATTTACAGTCGTCGTTCGTCACCGTTCATCCTCCCAAATCGGCAGAGTCAACGAGAGCTGTGCGATCGGTGATCGGGGCCGCTGCTGTCGCCGTTCTTAGATCCGACGAAGCTGTGCTGCCATATTTCCAATCGACTGACCAGAAGAACAAACGGCGAGCGCTCCTCCGGTGCTGCTGTGGTTCAGTTAATGGCGAGCAGGGGGTCCGCCATTTCCAGTGTTTCTCTGAGTTTCGAAGCCGGTGAGAGCTCCATCGTCGCGTCGTCGTCTCGGTTTGACTGAACAGGGCCGCGTCCCTCCGTCGATGCCGCTGCTGTCAAGGTCTGGTTCCATCGTGCTGGAGAAGCTCACCTCCGTCATCTCCTCGACTCGATAGGGCAGGACAGAGTTCGATGCTTCCCTATAAGCTAAGTCATATACTAGTCTCCTTTTTGACATCATTAACTTCGTCGTAAATGGTGATTCACGATTTGAGTTTCATGTGTAAGTGAGTGATCCTAACAGTGAGTCTGCCCCTTTTTTTTATATGCGTTCATTACAGTTAAGAGTTGAAAAGGTTCCCTTATTCAGTGCGTCTACAAGGTCTGATGTTGCTACATAATCTTATGAAATTGTGATCATGCTCATTCTCTACTGCATTTCTAATATATAAAGTATGCTCTACTGGGATGTGATATATGTATATGAAGAGAGTGAACTGAGATATCATGAAATACCTTGAAAGTTTGTTGGGTGGCTGCCGTGGGTATTGATTTCAAATGGATAGAATCTGAAATAGAATAGTTGTTGTTGGCTGTGAGCATTAAATAAAATGATTGGAAACTGAGGTAGTTACAGATTGTTGTTCATCAATGCAGGTGAATATGAACATAAAGGTGGAAGCATTAAAGCCAAGGATTACCTACTTGAAATTCTTGGCAAGGATGAAGTGCAGAATCCTGTTGGTGTTGCTGAGTATTGAATGGAGAAGGTGGTGGTTTGAGGAGTGAAAAGTGGAGTTAACTAGAAGGCTGTATTGTTGGAGTGTGAGAAGTGCAGCAGGCTCAAGAGAAGGGGAAAATAGGGGAGTGTGCAGCTGCTGCAGCACATGTCTCCACACCCTTTTCCTTTTTCCCATTTTCTTAAACTTGGTGTTGTGGCAGGGGTGCAGCAGGTGGGAGCTGCCTGCTCCAGCCGCATGGAAAGGGGGAGTAGGGGGGGTTAGCTGCTGCTGCTACAGCATACATCCCTTCACCCTTTTCTTTTCATCATTTCCCCTCTTTTTCCTTAATTTAAGAGGGCTTGGCAGGTGGTGGAGTAGGAGAATGGTAGAGTGTAAACCGTAGGGAGTGCCCTTCTCTTCCCCATTATCTTGTTGCAGATGTGTAAGCATAGGGAGTACCTCTCCCTTTTTCATTCTCTTTTGTAAAGTTGTGATGTGATCTCAAAATGTAATCTAAATAAAATATGTGATGTGATCAAATAAAATCCTTCAGTGTTGGTTGTTCTGTATTTGAACTTTGGTATCGAGTTTTTTCTAATGTCGAGCACTTGTATTCAGATACAGATTAATCGAATAATTCTTGTATCTGATATCTATATTGTCTTGTAAAAATCTAAATTAAAACTGTAGATTGCTAAATTAAATCCATAGATTTAATTCGATCATCATTAAATTAAATCCGTAGATTTAATTAGCTACAAAGTCGGAAATAATTCACGACTTAAGGAACAATATGAATAATTATAAATAACCTCCATCTTGATTAATAGATAACACAACTTTGCTAAGTTGGTTATAACCTTGAATAATAATTATTCATTGATTCAAAGATTAACGTCGCGATTTTAAACACGCGAAGATAAATAAATGCATACTGCTAGTGTAGCGACTCTGTTTCCAAATTACGTAATTCAGAATCATAGTTGGAATTCATAAAGCGTTTCATTTAAAAAAAAGATTTAATAAACACGCAATACTGGACTTAAATAAATATAAAAGAGCGGGTTGTTACAGACTAGTTTCATTCAAATAAGTTCAGAAGGTGTGTGCAGAAATTTTGAAACAATTTTCAGGATAGATATTAAACTATTATTTTTTTTCAATTCAATATTTATAAATTAATGACGAATTTGAATTATCATAAAAAATACAGATACCATAACGAAAGAAATGTTTGAACGCATATATTATCTGATTGAATAACGTATAATTGTGAATTACATACATGGTCAAGCCGTAAGTTCATCAAATAAAATATGTTCGTTGAACATATAATGTTCATATTATTTCAATGAACATATTTGATAAACGCATTCAAACTAAGTTCGAAAACTAAGGTCATCGAATAAAACATGTTCATTTAATATTTTGGAACAATATGGAGGTCTATCGATTTAATTGTACATTACATACATGTTGAAGACGTAAGTTCATCGAACAAAACATGTTCGATGAATATATAATGTTCATATTACTCTCAATGAACATATTTAATAAACACATTCAAACTTTATATATTAACTGATTAGATCTATATTGGCAATAAATGTTTTTTTTGTAATATATATTATGTACATGTTCTTTTATTACATTGTTAAGTTCAAAAAAATTACAATGAAATTATATAATACTTAAATGATTTGAACAAATAAATGATTTTGAACAAATATTGCAGTTCAAAACATAAGTTCGTAACTTCATACAAATTATCATTAAGTAACATGCTAAAACTAATACGATTACGACAAAATAAATGCAAAATGTTGATATACAACGTAATGCACAAAATACTTATATTGTTCTCAGATTTATGTCCTCAAAATACTCTATCCCCAAAAAGATAAATATGACTAGTGGCCATCATCATAAGTTTTGTTACCCTGAATGTAGAGCTGACATCAAGACTTCTAAGTCATTCGACAATCCATATCAAAGATATTACTGTTGTAGATCAAGAACGGTATGTACTAATCTTTTTACTCATTCATTAGCAAATCAACTCAGCCCAGTTATAACTATTGTTTCGTTGTTTTGATAGGATGATAATTGCAAGTTTTTTGAATGGCTAGATCCAGACATTACACCATATCAGAAACATTTTTACCAACGGATACGAAATGAGCGAGATGGATTGGAGGCAGAAAACGAAAATTTTAAAAATAGAATCGATGATCTTGTTCGAGATAATGAAGTATCATCTGCATAAATCAAGTATTTGAAGAAACAAAATAGAAACCTCAAATTGATTTTGATATTGTTGCTCATTCCGATGTTGTTCTGGTTAATATAATTATTGCCTAATGCAATAATATGATATTAATAATAATGAATTTAGTTCGGTATTAGTTTATATTGGTTTTTGGTAAGGTTGGTCACATAAAAGATGCGCTGCTTCAATTTTTTTATTTAATGTTCATTTGCAGAATTTATGTATTTTTTAGTTTTAAAACATATGTTCATATTTATGTTCGTTTCAAGGATAACGTTCACAAATAGGTACGTCTGAATGTATCATTTCGGTATATTTAGTGCCCATACAAAATAAATTAAGATATGTGGTTTCACTACAAAAAAAAAAATTCACTTTAAATATTGCTTATTTTATTGAGTCACACATAATATAAAATTTTACACGTAATATTTTGAAAACTTATCATGTTCATTACAATGTTCACAGAACAAAAAAGGTTCATATACATAGTTCGTACTAAAACTTATATATATGTTTGTATAAAGTATCATGCTCATAAATATGTACGTCAGAAGGTATTATTTCGCTATATTGTATGCACATACAAAATAAATTAAGCCATAGTGGTCTATCTATAAAAAGATTTTTTTTTAAATATAATATTGGTTAGTTTATTGTGTCAACCATAATATAAAATACTAAATATAATAATCAACAATACTAACAACTAACTAATATGAATTATATAAAATATGATATCTCATCTTATTCTATCTAGTTTATATATAATCAAACATGGTCGCTCGCATTTAATGGAGACCACTCCATTAGATAAAGAATACAGATCAAATCAAGGCCATTCATCTCACCCTAATCAACGAACCAGATTTCACTAGAATATCATTTTATTTTTTTATTGTGATCAAACCCTCCGGCGAACAGCTTTTATTCTTGCTCACATAGACGAAGGTGAGTCGAAACCTTAGTTTTGATGAATTCCTGTTTCTCAAAAATCTTGGGAATTTTGTGGGGTATAGATAGGATTGTGGTGAACATTCATGCAAATTTTCAAGTCATTTGAATTTCATTTACTACCCTTTTAAAATTCAAGACTTCCACTGCCAGTTTCTGTTGAAACTTTCGTATGGCAGACACTTAAGTCATCTCTTTCAGTAACGATCTGTTGAGATTTACTTCTCAACTTTTTATGGTGTCACGATATATGTGTTAGATATACACATATAAAATTTGAGGCCATTTTGACAACACAGGAATTTTGGAGGGAGGCGGCGCTGCCCTATGCTGCGTCTGTGTGTGTGTTTATGCGTAGAGGGGGTGGTGCAGATGTGAGGAAGAAAGAAGATATATGCTGAGGGAGATGGTCGGCCGCCGGCTTCTCGCCGAGAGGAAGGCCGTGGTGGCTGAGTTTGAGAGGGAGAGAGTTCTGAATGTGGGTATGTGATAGGGATATGGTATGTTCGTATGAAAAATAAATGAACATACTAATGTTCGTCGATATGTTCGTATAAAATCAAATCTTTTATTTATGGAAGATTCTATTGCAGATACGTTAGGTCAAGTTTTTTATTTTTATGTTCAGTTTCTGAATTTATGTATTTTTTCGTTTTTATTAATTCATAAGTCTGCAAGTACAAAAACCAATGTTCATCTATATGTTCGTAAAAAAACTTATGTATCTATGTTCGTAGAAATTGTTAATACTTCAAATTGTTTGTATATAAAAAGTTATGTGTATGCATTATGTTCATTGGCTGTGTTCAAAAAGTCAACAAATCATATTGTTGTGAACATGGCAAAATGTAAATTAAACGTGTTTTATACAACAAACAACTAAAAATGATTTTTGTATTCATAAAATTGAGAATCTATATATTTATTTTGGTGCCAAATTGTTAATACTTCAACATCCATATAAATTTTTTCATGTTTTGCATGTGATATCATGCCTTAATGTTGAAATACCATTTCTCGGATCAAGGATACTACAAATCGAGATTTGATTCACATATTATATATATGCTAAATTTAGGGTAATAATAGCAAAAGAATATAATTAATCATAAAATAAATTCACTAAAAAACTTGAAGTTATAACACTGTCACTAACTTAATGTATGTAAAGTATATTATCAAATGGTCAGCTTCAATGGAGACCACTTCCCTATATAGAGAATAGAGACCAAATCAGAGTCATTGATCTCACCAAAATCAATGAATCAGATTAATCTGAATTCTTCAAGTTTAGAAAATCCCGTAAATTCCTCATTTTTCAATTCTGGGAACCAACGAACATACTAATGTTCGTCGATGTGTTTGTATAAAAAACAAATGAACATACTAATGTTCGTCGATATGTTCATATAAAAATAAATGAACATACAAATAAACATACTTATGGTCGTAAGTTCATAATAATGTTCGTTGGTTCCTAGAATTGGAAAATGAGGAATTTACGGGATTTCCTAAACTTGAAGAATTCGGATGAATCTGATTCATTGATTTTGGTGAGATCAATGGCTCTGATTTGGTCTTCATTCTCTATATAGGGGAGTGGTCTCCATTGAACTCTTCCCTATTGTCAAATACCAAAAAAACATAAGTATAACCAGATTAATTTACGAACCAATCAACATCATGTTGGCGTTAAAGCTTTTATCCTTCTAAACTCAATATAATGTTCAAGTGCTTCATTTGTCATTAATATTCCCTTCTTGTTTTGTTCCTAAACGACCAATGTAGCACAATAACGAACGCACAGGACACGGAGTTGCCTCATTCGCGACACAGCCGACATACACTTCCAACTAGCCGAACAATCACCCATGAAAGTCTCTAAGTGTCGCATATTTAGTAACATAGTGCACTTAAGTTATGGCCATATTTATACACAAAAGTATTTTGGTCCATACGACACAAAAAATACATACATCATCGGCAACCCTGCATATAAGGGTAAACGCAATATTTCTGATAAACTTAGTGTTTCGTCGACCACTTGTTGCACAAAATAATTATTTATGATACAACCATATCGAACTACTTCTTAGACTTCCTAACATATACTTTTTTTACCCCTTCGTTCTCATTATCTCCATCGTTCGATCTAGTATTATTCTCAACTGTTGATTGATTCTTGACCTGTACAACAAGAAGCAGTTGCTATAACAATACACATCATTTTAATATATACAAAACTACGATTCTAGATATTTACCCTCTGTGACTTGCTCATCGGCATAGTTCCTTTTATTGATCATTTCCCCTCAATCGTAGCCTGTTCCAATTATATTTATATTAGAACTAGATATCATACATTAAACAATAAATCAACAAGCAACCCATACAAACCTTTCCCTTGGACTTCTGAACAGGTGTACAATGAACTATGTTGTCGAGTTGAACATCAGGTTCGTTTGGTAAACGTGGTTGAACATCTGGCACGCACCCGTCGTGCGGTGCGGACAAAATACCTGTGTAAGCCCAGTACGGACAATACACGCTCCTACTTCTCACGACAAGGACTTAGTCTTAGCGGTAAGCGTAGGGTCGAATCCCACAGGGAGTGAGGAACCACTTTGTTCTCCTACGACAAACTGAGGTGTCACAATTCTCAATCTGTATACTCTGCACAAGAAATAACAAGATCAATAATAACAAAGGGGTGAGGTTATTCGGTTAGGTCATAACTGTTGTTAACATTCATTTCGGTCATAGGCACACTGATGATCCGTTTATGATCCATGCAAACCCGAGGCGTGGCCCAAAGACATTGGGGCGTTTCACGGGATTACACTTCACATATAGGATGGTTGATCTCATTGTGGTCACTTGGTCCGAAGGTCACACAATCCCCGGTTACAAGGCAGTGCTTCACTCCTCCTTAGATAGTAGTCATACCCGTTACTCACCAAGTATGACCCTCATCAACCTTCTCTCCTGAGGTCCCCAACTCCGCACTAGAGTGACACATGCCTCCTGGACTCAACTATTTCCGGCCTTGTCGACCGACCAGTCATAGACATGCTACGGCGCCGAGATTGCTTTCCTCATTTGATAACCATGGCTTTATGCCTCGTCACAGTTGATGGATAGTCTCTAGAGAAGCCCAAGATTGAGGAAGGACAGTGTATCCCATCAATCCTTTCCCCACCTTCCGGATCTACAACGCCTTTTGTTGACGCTGCTCAGCTACTCGGTTTTGGGTATACCGGTCGTCACGCCCTGGCATACCCTGCCCTTTGCTTGACACGGACAGCATTTTACCGAACGAGGGTCTCCCGTTAAGCCCCTACTGTCCATGGTTTGGCACAGATCCGTCTGGAACCACGAGACTCAACCGAAAGAACAAATGCCTCACGAATGTTTACATGTTAACAACAATTATTTCCACCCCTAAAACCTCACCTAAAGGATTACTCACACATAATAAAATTCATAGATGCAAAAAGAATTAAACTCATGATTAAGCGAAATGAAATACTGAAATAGGTAAAATAATACCTAGGCTTCAAGCCTTCGAACTTGTCCAAAAGTAACAACACTACAGAATTGAAGTACGGAAATGTCAAGTGTTTTGAATGCCACACGCGGCGAATAAAAGCAATAACTTATGAAAAGTAAAATGTTCGGGGTGCCAAGAACTTCTTCACGCTGCACAACATTAGCCTTTTATACTGCCGAACGGTAGAGACCTAACCCTAGCTGCGCCGGTTCCAAATCTTCGCCGGGATCTTCTTTCCTTAATTAGCTCGATCTTTGATTGATCCTGATTGAAGATGGCGTCCAGCTGCAAGCTTAGTCAACCTTTCCCATCCCTTCGGTCCTTCTAGTCTCTTCTTCAACCTTCCGCTTGTTCCATGAGATCTCCGAGATTGACCTTCCTTTTATGGCTCTGGCTGTCTGCTTCTTCTGGTAATGATCAGACCGACTGCTCTTATCGGTGTGGCTCATACCAGGTGGTTGCTCCAGGTTCCCATGCCCCAAGTTGAATTGGAGAGGTACTTGTTGGCCGAAGCTCCATGCTGGCAAACATGATTTGGCAATCTGGGCTCGGTAATGCCCATTCTGACCGCATTTCTTCCGTTTCCGCTCTACTGATCTTCCTTCCTCCACAACTTTGTTTTCCCCCTGGACAGACCTGAACTGACACAAATAAAGAGAAAAAGAGGGCCAAATGGCCCAAAAGTCGAAGACGCATCACACCTACACACTTAAAGCATACTTGCCCTCAAGTATGTAGGTGGATTCACAGAAGACACGGACGAAAAAGGGCGAAAGAAAAGAAATAAAACTAAGAGACACGAAACTTGCATATATTTCAGGATCAGATCATACCAACATGCATCATTCAGTTCAGTCAAACCACAAACCAGAGTACTGATCATGCATAAAGTGTGATGGTAGTCTCTCTTCTCGCTCAAGCACCGGGCTATGTGTTTGCACTCATAATTTGCTGTGCTAGTTCCTCTAAGAGTTTGATCGAAGACTACAAATTTAGCACACTAGTATGACTTATCAAAGGGTCTTTGTTGGGTTGTAATGTGGCATACGGAGCTAAGGTGGGAAAATATGGTCCAGTGGCTAATTTCAGTATCACCTTTACTCAGCATACACATTCAGTACAGCTATAACCAACCCTTAATTTCCCCGCTTTCAATGGGGTTCATTTCCCTTTTGATTCTTCTTATGGGCAATCATCTTTAGTCACAAAATTTCTTCTTGTGCCCAAATTTCTTTCTTTTCTTATAATCCCCTGTTCACCATTTCATTCATTTCACAAATTCTTCCTCCTAGATATAGCATTATCAAAGCTTAAGAAAGAATGAGTTCGGCTCAAGTTGGCATACTAGGGATTATTTTCATACTAGTCATCAAAGAAAATCTGGGGCCATAAGTCAAAGAATCGTGCCCGAATCACACAAGTCATGTACTAGCAAAATTGAGTCCTCAAACAAAACCAAGATTCCCTAGTCACAGCAAATTCTCACCACAAGCATGCATTTTTTTTAATTTTGGTCCTGATCTCACCGGTGGGGTATTCTCTGTATTCTCACAACTACCATCATGCATTTCATACTCAATCCACCAATCATACCAAAACAGAAATCAGCATGCACAATCTTTCACCATCAAACAATGCAAGTAGACTCGACATCAAAAACAGATTAAACCGACACTAAAACAAGAAAAGCAAAAGATAAAATAAATCCTAATCTACGAGTTCAGGGGAAAGTACTTAGTCATTTTGGTCGGAGGATCTCACCTCCGCAGCCATCATTTCTTTGATTTCCTTAAAGCAAGCTTCCATCGCTTTGAATCCTTCCTCCACAGTGTCCCTCAGTGTGGCCACTTCTCCTCCCAGCATCACCAGCTCGTCCTTGATTTCTTTCAGTTCGTCCGTTAGTTTGATAATCTCGCCATTGAGTGGGCGAGAAGTTCCTTGTTCCCTTGCAACCTTCGGTTCAGGTCGAACTGAGCTGCCTTCTGGTTGGACTAAACGGTAGCTTCCTCCTTCATCCATCTCAACAATCCGCCACCGCACCAGCCTCCCAATATCAAAGAGTCGGGTTTCTGCCACAGCTGCCTCATCCGGGGTTTTCTCGTCGAAACCAACAAGCTTCTTCGCCAAGAGGGTCACCAGTGGGCATAGGGAGAGATACTTGTTGGTATGGGTTACCCCATACTGAAATTGTAGTGCAGCGGTGAACCCAAAGTTCACCCTCTTTCTCTCCACCATGCACCAAAGCACAAAGAGCTCTTGCTGCGTGACGACGTTGGATCCCTCAATCCGGCCATAGATGTTATAGGCCAACCAACGATGGCAAATCTGCAAGGCCGGGTCGCGGAGTTCGTTGGATTTGCTAATATTCTTCACATACTTGGTCCCTGTTGAGAGTTGGGACCAGTACTGGTCAATCTGACTGCGCCACTCCGGTGAGGCCATGGTCTCGGCTTGCCTGTACTCATCATCATACACCTCCTTGTCCTCGATTACCCCCAGGTGGATGTTCAAGTCGTTGATGGACAGGGGGAACATCTTCCCTCGCAACTGGAAGCGGAGGGTACCTGGTGTTTCAATCGAGTAGTTTCCCTTTGGCTTGAATTCCACCGTACTCATGAATTCTTCCGACAAGTTCTTGAATGCCAACGCATTCCACTTCAGAATCTTTCCCCAACCAATGCTCTTGAAATATCCCTCCACACGCTCTTTTATTCCGAAATTCTCCAACATTTCAGTCACCAGAAAATACCAAGGGGTGATCTCCCGGCTTTTTAAGACGGCATACCTCTCACTGTCTCTCGGTATGACCGTTTCCGTAGTGCTGGGTCGCATTATTCCCTTGCGCTTGACGCCTTTGGATTTTGAGGTGAGTGTGCTCGTCACCGGCTTAGCAGGGGCGATCACATCCTCTGAGTTGGAGCTTTCAACCGTCTCGGTTCTCTCTGGATCTACTTCCATTGGCTCCTCCATCTCCTTGGCCTTCCCCTTTTCGGCTGCAGTGGGTTTCCGTGGCTTCTTGCTCTGTGCAGCTCTGATTCGGGTCTTACTGCTTGCCTGCGTCGGTTTGGCCTTCACTGGTAGTGGGGGTTTTGCAACATCTAGCTTTCTCTTTACTCCAGGTCTCTTGCTCTGGGGTGTTGGGATTTCCACTTCCTTCTCTCGAATTACCTCAACTTCCTCTGCTTCATCAGCCTCCTCCTCATCCACCTTCTCTTCTTCGCTCTTCTCCTCCTCTCCTTCTTCTTGTTCTTTCTCCTCCGTATCCTCGGAAGCTGTCCTTCCTTCCTGCATGGAGGTTTCCAGAATTTGTGGTTGGGGTTGAGTTTGAACAGGTGGTGGCGCGATAGTTGATCGCGCCGGAGTTGCTTTGCTCTCCTGACCCTTCTTCGATTTTTTCACAAGAGGGGTGAGCTCGGGCTCCCCTTTTCCCGGTTGAGTTGACTCAGCGACTGTTTTTGCTACTTCTCGCTCCTCTTGTTGAAGGACTTCGGTACGCCCTCTGTCTTCGGGCTGGATTTTCAGCAAAGGATCTTCAGTGATTTTGGTAGAAGTCTCCTCCGAAGCGCTTCGCCTTGTGGTGCGCTTTGGAGGTGGAGGTTTGGTGTCTTTCTTCTTTGGTGGTTGGGTGTTTCCGGAGCCTGCTCCTTTGGTCTTTGCCATTGTGATTTGCAGAGCTCAAGAAGATTTAGGATTTGTGCGGAAATTTTGGATTTTGTGGGATTTCCGGAGGCGAGGTTGGTCTTTAAGAAAGGTGATCGGCAGTTATGGAAATTTAGGGTTTGAGGTGAGTGGTGATCGTGGTGTAGCAGTTTTCGGAGGTTAGGGTTTGTGGAGAAGAGAATCGTGGGTTAAGGCTTTGAATATGGTAAGTGTGACGGTTATGGCAGAAAAAGAAATTTTAAGGAAATAAAAATCATGGCCAAAATTTGAAATTCAAATTTTCTGCGGAAACCGAAGGGTTGCGGTCATCTCGCCGCCTGCCCCCTGACACGCTTGCGTCATTTCTCTGCGTAAACCCTTTCCCAGACCGTTCCAATCCCTAGCTCCCCACCTACACACTTTGCAACGCAAAGTGGGCTCGGATCAACCTCTGGGCCTCTTCCAAATTATCTCGGCCCGATTTCCCTGCAAGTTAGTGCATCCAAACACAAAACAAAACAACTTAAAAGAAAAGAAAAGAAAACTCGGTATAGACCATACCGAAGTAACCACACTGGGTTGCCTCCCAGCAAGCGCTCTTGTTTTCCGTCTTGAGCTCGACCTCCCTTCACTCTTCACTCGTACTCAGGGTCGAGAAGGTAGCATTCCTCTTTCTCCTTCTCTATTTCAGCAAGCTCGTGATAGGGCTTAAGGCGGTGCCCATTTACCACGAACGTATCAACTCCATTGTGATCATACACTTCAATGCTTCCGTTTGAAAAGATTTCTTTGATCACGAATGGTCCTGACCACTTTGATCGAAGTTTCCCAGCCATCATCTTGAAGCGTGAGTTGAAAAGTAGGACCTTTTGTCCCACCACGAACTCTTTCTTCCTGATCTTGGCATCATGGACCCTTTTGGTTCGTTCCTTATAGAGTACCGCATTGTCGTAAGCCTCCAACCGCAGTTCCTCTAACTCACTCAGTTGCAGCTTCCTTGTTTCTCCAGCTAGGGTCATACTGAGGTTGATCTGCTTGATTGCCCAGTACGCCTTATGCTCGATTTCCACGGGTAAATGACATCTTTTTCCATAAAGTAGGCGGAACGGGGACATTCCAATGGGTGTCTTAAAAGCAGTTCTGTATGCCCATAACGCATCTCCCAAGTGGTCACTCCAGTCTTTACGATTGGGGTGCACCACCTTTTCCAGGATGCTCTTGATTTCCCTATTGGAAATCTCGGCCTGCCCATTTGCTTGGGGGTGATATGCAGTGGTGACCTTGTGTGTCACCCCCATCTTCTTGGTTAGTGATCTGATAATGGCATTACAGAAGTGCGAACCTTGGTCACTGATTAGAATTTTTGGTACACCGTATCTCCCGAACACTTGCTCCTTCAGGAACCCTGCCACGGTATGGGCATCATTGCTTGCGGTTGCCTTGGCTTCAACCCACTTTGATACGTAGTCCACTGCCACCAGAATGTATTCGTAGTTCCTTGACTTTGGGAAGGGTCCCATAAAGTCAATCCCCCAAACGTCGAAAACTTCGACCGGCATGATCGGAACTTGTGGCATTTCATCCCTTGCGGTGATTCCTCCAGTCATCTGGCACTTCGGGCAGCTCTGTACCCATTTCCTTGCATCCGCAAATATGGTGGGCCAGTAGAATCCACTCTCCAAAATTCTGTGGGCTGTGCGCTTTCCTCCAAAATGTCCGCTATTTGCTGTTCCATGACACATGTCCAAAATTTGGGCATGCTCATCCTCAGGTATGCATCTCCGTATGACTTGATCTGCTCCAGTCTTCCAGAGATATGGATCCTCCCAATGGTAGTATCGTGCTTGCGCGAGTAACTTCCGTTGTTCGAATCTTGTCAATCCTGAGGGTAACTCCTTAGTAACCAGATAGTTAGCTATATCCGCATACCAGGGCTCCTGCTTGGTCAGAGCATACAATTCTTCTTCTTCCTCTAGGATGCTTATGGAATATAGCTTCTCGTCTGGAAAGGTATCGGTAATGGGCATACCGTCATCCTCTTCCAATTGTAACCTGCTCAGATGATCTGCTACGAGGTTTGCAGCCCCTTTCTTGTCCCTTATCTCTATATTGAACTCTTGTAGTAGCAAAATCCACCTGATGAGTCGAGGTTTGGATTCCTTCTTGGCCATCAAGTACTTCAACGCGGCATGATCCGTGTAGACCACCGCCTTCGTTCCCAAAAGGTAGGAACGAAACTTCTCTATGGCAAATACCACCGCCAGGAGTTCTTTCTCCGTAGTTGTATAGCTGCACTGTGCTGGGTTCAGTGTTTTGGATGCGTAGTAGATCACGCAACTCTCCTTGCCTTTCTTCTGTCCCAGTACTGCTCCAACGGCGTGGTTGCTGGCATCACACATGATCTCGAACGGTAAATCCCATACTGGAGGTTGAATAATGGGGGCCGACACCAGCTTGCTTCTCAGAATCGTGAAGGCCTCCTTACACTCATCATCAAACTCAAACGGCACGTCTTGTTGGAGAAGTCTGGTCATGGGCTGGGCAATCTTGGCAAAATCTTTGATAAATCGCCGGTAGAAACCTGCATGGCCCAGGAATGCCCGTATGTGCTTTACTGTTGTCGGGTAGGGCAATTTGGCGATGGAATCGACTTTCGCCTTGTCCACTTCAATCCCTCTTTCTGATATCACGTGCCCAAGCACTATTCCTTCTCTTACCATGAAATGGCATTTTTCATAATTGAGGACCAAGCTTTTCTCCACACATCTTTTCAAGACAAGCTCTAGATGCTTCAAACATGTGTCGAAAGAACTACCATATACGGTGAAGTCGTCCATGAAGACTTCAATACAATTCTCCAATAGATCGGAGAAGATGCTCATCATACACCGTTGAAATGTTCCCGGTGCGTTGCAGAGTCCGAACGGCATTCTCCGGTATGCGAATGTTCCAAATACGCAGGTGAAAGTAGTTTTCTCCTGGTCTTCATGTGCCACAAAAATTTGCATATATCCAGAATATCCGTCTAGAAAGCAGTAATAGGCATTACCGGCCAATCTCTCTAACATCTGGTCGATAAAGGGTAGTGGGAAGTGGTCCTTCCTGGTAGCATCATTCAGCTTCCGGTAGTCAATGCAAACTCTCCATCCAGTTTGTAATCGAGTAGGCACAAGCTCGCCTTGATCGTTCTCCACAACCTGTATCCCTGATTTCTTCGGTACGACATGGACTGGGCTCACCCATTGACTATCAGATATGGGATAGATGATTCCCAATTCCAATAGCTTAAGAATTTCTTTTAGTACCACCTCCTTCATGACCGGGTTCATCTTCCTTTGAGAATCTCGAACGGGTTTGGCTCCCTCTTCGAGGTATATATGGTGCATGCATTCCGTAGGGCTGATGCCTTTGATATCGGCTAAGGTCCAGCCGATGGCTTCCCTGTTCTCCCGTAATACTCTGACCAATCGCTCTTGCTGTACGACAGTTAGATCAGAACTAATGATGACTGGTAGCGTCTCTTCTGGTCCCAGATAAGCATATTGTAAATGCTTAGGTAATTGTTTGAGCTCCAGAACGGGTGCTTTCTGGATTGAAGGTAGTAGCTTCTCGTTCTGCCCATACCGAGCCAATAACTCCGGTTTGCTTGTCTCTGCTCCTCCGGCTAGATAGACTTCCTGGATTAATCCCTTGATCTTCTGGTCCACCTCCACCTCGGCTTCCAAAGTGCTTTCTTTGAGGGAGTAGAGCTCCATGATAGCTTCCTTCATTTCATCGTCCTCCATATGCTCGGCATCCCTATCCGTTAGACCATACTGAATTACCTTCTCTGTGATATCCCTGGAACCGAAAGTGATTCCTTGTTCTTGCACCAAAGGTTCGAGTACATCGATCATGTCCACCGTCTCCATTGCTTGTTTCCTCTTCATGGTCTCATAGATATTGAATTCCACTTGAACTCCGTCAAACTCACATGTTAAGATTCCGGTTTTCATATCGATCTTGGTTCCGGCGGTCATCATGAACGGCCTCCCCAATAGTATGGCATTCTCTCCAGTTTCAGGTCCGGTATCTAGAACATAGAAGTCTGCTGGGAAAATCAAATCCCCAACCTTGATCAGCACGTCTTCTACTACTCCTTCAGGGTAAGCGTTGGACCTGTCAGCCAACTGTATGACCACACGGGTGTTCCTCATCTCGCCAATATTCAGTCTCTTGTATACAGCCAATGGCATCACATTAATGGAGGCTCCCAGATCCATCATCGCCTTATCCATGTTGGTTCCTCCTATGTTGCATGGAATAGTGAACATCCCTGGATCCTTTCGCTTAGTGGGGAGCTTCCGTTGGATCACCGCCGAGACACTTTCTCCCATTACGTAGCGGACCTCTTCCTCCATTTTGACTTTTCTTGAACAGAGGTCTTTCAAGAATTTAGCATATTTAGGAATTTGCCTGATGGCATCGAGTAGAGGTACGCTCAACTCAACCTTTTGAAACATCTTCATCATTTCACTTGCTTCTTTCTCTTTTGCTTTCTGTTTCAGGCGTCCTTGGTAAGGTGCTTCGGTTGGGTTGCTACCTTCAACTTGTTCATCAGTTGGACCCTTCCCGTTCTTATTCCAACCTCCTCGGAGCAATTCAGCTTCTGCTAACAATTCTTCCTCCTTTTCTTCCCCCTCAGGAAATTCGGTTATCACCACTTGGGCATGCTCTCTGGGGTTGATTCCCATGGCTGGGAGTTTACCAGCGTTCTCCTCCAGTTTGGCCACTGCCTTAGTCAAATGACTAATTTGCTGGTTAGTTTGATTCATGCTAGCACGAATTTCATTGCGAAACTTCTCGCTCTCCTTAGCCATGCTTTCAATTGCTTCTTCCCAAGGTGCCCTCCGATGCGGAGGTTGGTAAGGAGGTTGTTGCTGATTCGGGTTGTGGTGTTGAGGCGGTCCTAACTGGTATTGTTGTTGATGTTGGTTCTGATTATACTGAGGACGTTGCACTGGTGCGCCCATATTGTTCTGCTGTTGGGGCTGGCCATCTTGCTTCCACCGGAAGTTGGGGTGATCTCTCCAACCAGGATTGTAAGTATTTGCATAAGGATCGTACTTCCGTGGATTCCCATCATGTCCTCCAATGGCGTTGACATCAACAATATCCTCACCAAAATTTGGACAATTTTCAGATTGGTGTCCAGTGGCATCGCATAAGCCACACTGGCGAATCTTCTTCGGTATAGTCAAGCCTGAGAGGAGTTCCTTGAGTTCATTCATGCTCTTCTCCATTGTCTTTTCTAATTTAGACATCTCCTCTTTTTCCTCAGCCTTCCTTGGTTTCTCCAGATTCCTCTCATGTCCTTCATCACGTGATTCTTCTGCCATGGTGCCCAATAGTTGGAAGATCTCCAACGGGGTTTTGCTCATCAATGATCCATTACAAGCTGCTAGGACCAGACTGCGATCGTTCCTCCGCATGCCCTTTACAAAACTCTCCACCTGATCTTTTGGGGAGATCTGGTGATGGGGGCAATTGCTTAACATTCTCTTGAATCTCGTCCAGTATTCGTAGAAGGATTCTAGCCCATCTTGCCTGATGCTGCGGATATCCCATCGCATCCGCTCCACTCGTGCTGCTGGGAAGAATTCTTCCAAGAAGGCCTGTTGCAGTTGTGCCCATGTAGTGACACTCCCCTCTGGTAGGTCATACAGCCATCTTCTCGCATTGTCCACCAAGGTAAAAGGAAAAAGTATTAACTTGACATACTCTTGCTGCTCGTCATTTGATTGGTGCATGATTGTCATCTCAAAATCTTGGAGATGAGTATGGGGATCATCTCCTTGATATCCATTGAACTTCGGTAAGATCTGAAGCAATGATGGCTTCATGTCATACCGACGAGGTGCGAACGGATTGGCGGGTAAAGTGATTCCGTTCGGCCTCAAGTTGAGGTTAGTTGGATATGCCAACTGTCTGAGGGTCTGCTCCGGTACGACATCTGCTTGTTCGGCTTCTGCCATAGCTTCGCGTCTCGCTATTCGTGCTTCTGCGCGTAGTCGTCTTTCTGTTCGATCAATATCGGGGTCAAACACCAATGCTCTTACAGCTCTACGAGTTCCACGCATACACCAGTAGCGGAAGATGGAATGAGGAGAGAACAAAATTGCTGCGCGTCACTCCCCGGCAACGGCGCCAATTTTGGCACGCACCCGTCGTGCGGTGCGGACAAAATACCTGTGTAAGCCCAGTACGGACAATACACGCTCCTACTTCTCACGACAAGGACTTAGTCTTAGCGGTAAGCGTAGGGTCGAATCCCACAGGGAGTGAGGAACCACTTTGTTCTCCTACGACAAACTGAGGTGTCACAATTCTCAATCTGTATACTCTGCACAAGAAATAACAAGATCAATAATAACAAAGGGGTGAGGTTATTCGGTTAGGTCATAACTGTTGTTAACATTCGTTTCGGTCATAGGCACACTGATGATCCGTTTATGATCCATGCAAACCCGAGGCGTGGCCCAAAGACATTGGGGCGTTTCACGGGATTACACTTCACATATAGGATGGTTGATCTCATTGTGGTCACTTGGTCCGAAGGTCACACAATCCCCGGTTACAAGGCAGTGCTTCACTCCTCCTTAGATAGTAGTCATACCCGTTACTCACCAAGTATGACCCTCATCAACCTTCTCTCCTGAGGTCCCCAACTCCGCACTAGAGTGACACATGCCTCCTGGACTCAACTATTTCCGGCCTTGTCGACCGACCAGTCATAGACATGCTACGGCGCCGAGATTGCTTTCCTCATTTGATAACCATGGCTTTATGCCTCGTCACAGTTGATGGATAGTCTCTAGAGAAGCCCAAGATTGAGGAAGGACAGTGTATCCCATCAATCCTTTCCCCACCTTCCGGATCTACAACGCCTTTTGTTGACGCTGCTCAGCTACTCGGTTTTGGGTATACCGATCGTCACGCCCTGGCATACCCTGCCCTTTGCTTGACACGGACAGCATTTTACCGAACGAGGGTCTCCCGTTAAGCCCCTACTGTCCATGGTTTGGCACAGATCCGTCTGGAACCACGAGACTCAACCGAAAGAACAAATGCCTCACGAATGTTTACATGTTAACAACAATTATTTCCACCCCTAAAACCTCACCTAAAGGATTACTCACACATAATAAAATTCATAGATGCAAAAAGAATTAAACTCATGATTAAGCGAAATGAAATACTGAAATAGGTAAAATAATACCTAGGCTTCAAGCCTTCGAACTTGTCCAAAAGTAACAACACTACGGAATTGAAGTACGGAAATGTCAAGTGTTTTGAATGCCACACGCGGCGAATAAAAGCAATAACTTATGAAAAGTAAAATGTTCGGGGTGCCAAGAACTTCTTCACGCTGCACAACATTAGCCTTTTATACTGCCGAACGGTAGAGACCTAACCCTAGCTGCGCCGGTTCCAAATCTTCGCCGGGATCTTCTTTCCTTAATTAGCTCGATCTTTGATTGATCCTGATTGAAGATGGCGTCCAGCTGCAAGCTTAGTCAACCTTTCCCATCCCTTCGGTCCTTCTAGTCTCTTCTTCAACCTTCCGCTTGTTCCATGAGATCTCCGAGATTGACCTTCCTTTTATGGCTCTGGCTGTCTGCTTCTTCTGGTAACGATCAGACCGACTGCTCTTATCGGTGTGGCTCATACCAGGTGGTTGCTCCAGGTTCCCATGCCCCAAGTTGAATTGGAGAGGTACTTGTTGGCCGAAGCTCCATGCTGGCAAACATGATTTGGCAATCTGGGCTCGGTAATGCCCATTCTGACCGCATTTCTTCCGTTTCCGCTCTACTGATCTTCCTTCCTCCACAACTTTGTTTTCCCCCTGGACAGACCTGAACTGACACAAATAAAGAGAAAAAGAGGGCCAAATGGCCCAAAAGTCGAAGACGCATCAACATCCTATACAGTCGACAAACATGAAACTTTTATAATACTATCTAAACAGATATAACAATTCTACAATATTGAACATATGAAATGGTCAACAAACTAACAAGTTCGGCCTCCTTAGCAAACCGCACATTAGCAGAACCAATCATAGCATCATGCTTAAGCAGGGAATCTACACCGACATTTTCAAGTTCACTTGCTTCTGCGTTAACATTTTCAACTCCAACATTCTGCGCAAAGATATAAAATTTATTGCTCAATATGATCAATTAGTCAATATGTTTATTATAGATAAAAAAAAAATAGTAACATCTTTTGCTTCACCAGTGCACACATTCGATAACTCTATTATATAATCTTCCTGCACCTCACAAATTTTAAGTTAATATATAATATGATATGCAATAAAAAAATTAAATTCAGTTCACAACCCTTGGCAATCACGTTCATAAATTCAGTTCAAATTGTTTAATTCAGTTCATATATAGAATCATCAACCCCCCCGGCATTTAAACAAAATTATAATAAAGGAAACAGACGAATGACATTCATGTATTAAATTAAAGGATATGTACTATTTTAGTTCACAACCCTTGGCAGCCACGTTCATAATTTCAGTTCAAATTGTTTAATTTAGTTCATAGAATCATAAAATAAAAAAAAACCCTTGGCAGCGGCATTCACAACAAAATTATACTAAAAAACTAGACGAAGAAAATTCATGTATTGAACGAAAATAGATTTCCCTTAGCAGAAGACTGTTCGCAGCAACGTTCATAAATTCAGTCCAAATTGTTTAATTCAATTCGTAGAATCATAAAAAATAAACCTTGGCACTGTCATTCACAACAAAATTATATTAAAAAAAATAGGCGAAGAAATTTTATTTATTGAACGAAAATAGATTTACCTTAGTAGAAGACTGTGCTTATCCAGCAGAGAACAATAGAGATGTAATCAAATTCGTTGAAAGTGAGGATCTTCATCTATTCAATGAAAGTAAATTTACCATATAACAGCATTGTTCGTCTCCAGCCGATTCATCGAATTGAGTGAAGGTCGAAACTGGAGATATTGAACAAAAGGGAAAATTCATTCGCAGACACTTTTTTTGCAAAATGGCAATTAAAATATGAGAGCAAAATTTCACAAATTGAATATGGCTATGAAGATATTTTGATGGAACCTAGAATATTGCTCCATGCTATCGGATTTGATCACACAAGAATAGGAATCGAGCAATTTATGGGATTTGTTAAACATACCAAATTAGCTGAATTAGAGATTACAAAATTGTCCTTCTGCGATTAAAAAATGAAAGTAAACATTATTTAATTACATGAAAATTCATATCAATAAATTATATGGACCCTTGATTGAGATTAGATGAATGGTCTAGATGTGGTATCTATTCTTCATATAAGAAAGTGGTTGTCATAGAATGCAACCCTATATATATATATATAGGGAGAAGATCCATAGAGAATGACAAATAATTTGAGAATGGAGAATGGATCACATCCACAAGATTATGCATATCTAACGGTGATTAGTATTCCCCTAAAAAAACGGTGATTGGGAGTAGTATTTATTGTAATTAATCGCTAAATATTAGTAAGGCTAATTAGGTAAATGGCCTTTTTCTTAAAACCGCTCAATTCCTTATACATGTGGACAATATTTAATTAATTTTGGAAGATCAATTCCATATCTTTATTGGTATTGATTTTTTTATTATTTTTTCCTTTTATATTACATTAAACAATTTGTAATGATTTAAGTTTATCCATTATTACGATTTGATAACCACGAAAAGAAATATTTAAAAATTCATCTATTGAATTTGAAACATTCATTCTGTGATCAACATAAACACATGTATTCGTATTATATAATGATTGAATTTTATTTAGTTTGCAGTTAAATTAATTTGTTTTATTTTGAATTTAGTATGCTGTTTGGATCTTCGTAAGTTTATTCGAAAAATTTTGATGTTAAATGTTTTTATGATTCTCAATCAAATATCAATTATATTATTCATTCTAATAGTTTATTTGGATATTCGTAAGTTTATTAAGCTTATTCGAAAAAATTTAATATTAAATATTTTTATGATTCTCAATCAAATATCAATTATATTTTTCATTCTAATAGTTTATTTGGATATTCATAAGTTTATTAAGTTTATTCGAAAAAATTTGATGTTAAATATTTTTATGATTCTCAATCAAATATCAATTATATTTTTCATTATAATATTTTATTTGGATGTTCGTAAGTTTAGCAAGCTTATTCGAAAAAATTTGATGTTAAATATTTTTATGATTCTCAATCAAATATCAATTATATTTTTCATTCTAATATTTTATTTGGATGTTCATAAGTTTAGCAAGTTATTCGAAAAATTTTGATGTTAAATATTTTTATGATTCTCAATCAAATATCAATTATATTTTTCATTCTAATATTTTATTTGGATGTTCGTAAGTTTAGCAAGCTTATTCGAAATTTTTTGATGTTAAATATTTTTATGATTCTCAATCAAATATCAATTATATTTTTCATTCTAATATTTTATTTGGATGTTCATAAGTTCAGCAAACTTATTCGAAAAATTTTGATGTTAAATATTTTTATGATTCTCAATCAAATATCAATTATATTATTCAGAAATATATCATGTAATGAATAATCTCAATTTTTTTATGAACATAACATATTTTTCATTGAAGAGAACAATATTTACGCAATAATCTCATAATTTTTTTATGAACATAATTTTTTATGAAAATAACATAATTTTCATTGAATAATCTCAATTTTTTTATGAACAATAATCTCAATATTTACTGAACACAGTAACCACATGAATTCACAATTACAGAAAATCCAGAATCAAGATCCTCTGCAAACAAATGAATTACAGAAAAAAGGACAAATCCTTTAGATCGAGGTTTTCCGCATGTACGGGGAATTCATCGACGGCGAGAAAGGCCTCACCTTTGCCGGCCTCCTCCTGATCTACGACGACGGAGCCGGCGACGTAGAAACTCTTGAACAAAAACTAAATTTCTACTGACGACCGGAGGGGGGGGGTGCGACACCTTTTTGTGGAAAACCCGCCGAACAGAATTGGGGAGGCGGCATGGTGGCGATTTTCCGGTGTAAAAGCCGGTGCACAAGAAATGGGGGAGGCAGCGGGGTGGGGAGGGAGATAGAGAGTGAGTTATAATTGAGAACGTAAATGGAGAGAATTAAGGGCACAAGATTTGTTTTAATATTAAACTTACAGATTTACCCCTCTCGTTTGTAAATCAGCTGGTCAACATTGCTTTCAACGTGTTTTTTTTTTATTCTAGACTTTTTGTAATCCGTTGGATTCATTTGATCTAACGGTTAGAGACTATTCTTCATTCTCTATCAATGTAGTATTCTTCACCGATCCGCCCCCTATATATATATATATATATATATATATATATATATATAAGGAAGGTCTACCATGAAAACACTTCTTAAAATAAAAATAAAAACGTTTTTCAATGTACGAATTTTTATGTAGAACACGTATGAATTCATCCAACAAGGTTATGAATTGTGAAAAATAAATTTTTGCTACCTTTGTGATTCGAACTCAGGACCACGAATCCATCCAACAGAGTTACGGATCAATCGTAGATCTTGATGACCTAAGGACTGAAAATTGTTTATATTTTATATTTTAAGAAGTGTTTTTATTTTAGCCCCCCTATATATATTATATATAGGAGAAAGGGTTAGGTTCCATAGAGAATTATCTTTTTCGAGAGAATGAATAAATCTATACATTTTACGAGCAGATCAACATAACTAATGAACAAACGTATTTAGTATATATAGTGAAAATCTCGCCCCCTTCCGAATTCGAATCCAGGTCAAAATGTTGTTCATACGGTACATTGATTTGTTCATCAAAATTATAGATCTGTTCGTTTTGTTTTCACGCATTCTCTATTCTCTAAATATTTAGTATTCTCTGTTGAACCTTTCTCTCTCTCTCTCTCTATATATATATATATATATATATATATATATATATATGGAGATGTTCAAATAAGAACCACTAATAAAATAAGAACGGAGAACTATTTTAAGTTATTCGATCATCAAGATCTACGGTGAATGCATCATCTTTGTGGATGGATGCATATGCTGGGTTCGAATCCTGAAGGGAGCAAAAAAATTATTTTTTTCGGATGCATTAAATTTAATAGTGGATGCATTAATTTGTATAGCAGATGCAGTAATTTGATTGGTTCTTATGTTCTCACGATAATTGTGGTTCTCTCTATAACTGCACCATATATATATATATATATATATATATATATATATATATATATATTGAATTCTATGGAGACACAATATTAGATGGAGAATGGAGACGGCAATTTGGTTCGTTAGATCAATCTTGATCAAAGGCTGAGATTAGAAGTTAATATAATTAAAAATTGGTAAGATTCATATATCCCTAAAATTAATCACTTTCCATTCTCTCTCCCTCATCTCTCTCTCTCTCTCTCTCTCTCTCTCTCTCTCTCTCTCTCCTCTGCCTCTGTAAATTCTGCCGCCCCCTTCCTCTTCTCCGGCAAATGTACAAGGAACGGAGAAGGGGGTGGTGGCTGGAGTTCAGAAGTTCAATACCACAAATTCAAAAGTTCACAGAATTATATGTATAAGTTCAATAAAATTATCTGTAAAATCTGCCGCCCTTTTCATCTTCTCCGGCGAATGTTCAATGTACGGAGAAGGGGGCGGCGGCCGGAGTTCAGAATACCAGAAAATTAAAAGTTCGCAGAAATATATGAACAAGTTCAATAATATTATATGTATAAGTTCACAGAATTATATGTACAAGTTCAAAAGTTCTCCGGCTGAACTTGGGCGGCGGTGGCTCTGAACTTGAGGGCGGTTGAAGGCGGCGATGGTGGTGTGGAGAACATAGAGAGGATGGAGGGAGGCGGCGGTGGTGGTGTGGAGACCAGAGAGAGGACGAAGGGAGGCAGTGGTCGAAGATTCCGATGGCTGAACTTGGGTGGCGGTGGCTCTGAACTTGGGGGCTGAACTTGGGCCGCGGTGACTGAACTTGAGGTCGGTCGAAGGCGGCGGTGGTGGTGTGGAGAACAGAGAGAGGACGAAGGGAGGCGGTGGTCGAAGGCGACGGTGGTGGTGTGGAGAACAGAGAGATGACGGAGGAAGGCAGCGGTCGAAGATTCCAGTAGTTGAACTTGGGCAGCGGTGGCTCTGAACTTGGGCGGCGGCGGCTTAACTTGAGGGCGATCGAAGGCGGCGGCGGTGGTGCGGACGAATCGGGCGGTGTGTGAGAGATGGCGAGTTTGCTAGAGAATGGAGAATGGAGACGCGCAGAGAGAGAGAGAGAGAGAGATGAGGGAGAAAAAATGGGAAGTAAGTAATTTTAGGGATCTTACCAATTTTATTATGAGAATTAATTATATTAATTTTTAATCTCAACCATTGATCAAGATTGATCTAACGAACCAGATTGCGTCTCCATTCTCCATCTAACTTTGTGTTTTCATAGAACTTCTCCCTATAAGAACACTTCTTAAAATATAAATTAGGAACCATTTTCAGCCCTTAGATCATCAAGATCTACGGTTGATTCATCACTTTGTTAGATAAATTCATGGTCCTGAGTTCGAATCCCAAAGGTAGCAAAAAATTATTTTTCGCAATTCATACCTTTATACAGTTTATTTATGCATGTTATACATAAAGTTCATGCATTTTTGTTGGTTCGTAATTCTTAAAATAAGGGTGGTTTATTGAATAACCGCCCCCTATATATATATATATATATATATATATATAGGCCAAGGTTCAATGAAGAAGGCCTAAATGTAAGAAAGAAGAGAGAAGTAATCTCATCCGTTGATCTTATCTAATCTAACGGACATGATTTGTTCACGCCATGTTCAACGGATTTTTTCGTTGAACATATGGGGGGTCGAAACCTAGAACCCCCAAAAATATTGTATATGTTCACGAATGTTCAACGAAAAAATCCGTTGAACATGGCGTGAACAAATCATGTCCGTTAGATTAGATAAGATCAACGGATGAAATTACTTCTCTCTTCTTTCTTACATTTAGGCATTTTTCATTGAACCTAACCCTATATATATATATATATATATATATATATATATATATAGGGAATTGTCACTATAAAAATACTCTTAAGTATATAAAATAAGAAACAATCATGACCATAGATTTACTCTTAATCTACAGCCGTGATTTAATACTACTCGTTTGTAGATGTGAACCTTTTAGGGCCTGTTTGTTTGGCACGGATTCTAGCTAGGGAAAGTAATCTGATTCCAAAATATTAAATTCCTGTGTTTGGTTAAATTTTCATCAGACAGGGAAAGTAATAAGAATCCTGAAATAAGGAAAGTAGTGCAACTTTCCAGGATTCTTATTCCTGACTTTTCTTAGGTATTCTTTTTCCCCATTCTCAGGATTCTTACTTATATATATTCAATATTATTTTATAAAATGCAAATTATTATTATTATTTAATTGATTAATTCATTCATGAATTATTTTAAGAAATCATAATTTAATTCTTAGAATTATGAATCATACGTATTATTATTATTAAGAAAAAAATTGAATTTAATTTTAGAATTATAAATCATATAATTAACCTTAATAATATACTTTTTTGTTACTATAAAATTAATTAGAGAAATTTATTATGAAGATTAAATTACAATTTAGTTCTTATATATATTGATTAATTATACGCCCTCCGTCCCATATGGCATAGACTGATTGGGATTTTCACAAGGATTAAGAAAAATCATTAGAAATGAAAATATATAAGTAAATTTTTTAGTATGCCCATATTTATTATTTTATGATATATTAAAGTGGGAGTAAATTAAAGAATTAAATAGGGATATAATAGTAAATGAGTAAAAAACATTACTTTTTATAGAAATAAGCCTATATAAATGGGACATTTAAAAAAAAAAAACAAACCTACATATATGGGACGGAGGGAGTATTTATTTTATTATACAAATTCAGAATCTCAAAAATTAGTTTTGGTATTTCCAAACACTGGATAATGAATCTATTAGGATTCTTTTTCCACGGAATCATTTTCCTAGAAATCACAATCCCAATTCACATTACTTTCCTGACAAACAAACATGCCCTTAGTGTATAGCATACTTCCGTTAAAGGGCATAATAGGTACAATAATTTTGACCTTCCTTCTTCATCAATATGTTTCCGATAATAGTGCCGATTAATTATGGCAATAAAGATATGTTATGATTGTAAATTTGTAATGATCTTAATCTATTGATATCCAAAATATGAATTAATAATCTGCGGGACAAATTTTCTAAATAGCACGAATTTAATGTTTAATTGTTACGAATTATATGTTATATAGAAATAGTACATAACGAATTATATTATCATTTGTTACGAATCATATATCCAATTATACTTTAAAGTGTTTTTTTTTTTTTTTTTCTGCATGGAACTTCAAAATGTTTTTATGTGTATTTGTTATGAATTATATATCTAATTATAGTGCATAACGAATTTTATTATTATTTCTTACGAATCATATGTCTAATTATACTTCAAAGTGTTTTTATGTGTATCTGTTACGAATTATATGTCTAATAGTACATAACGAATTTTATTAAAATTTGTTAGGAATTATATGTTACATACAAATAGTGCATAACGAATTATATTGACATTTGTTACGAATTATATATTTGACTTTTGAGGATACAGAAACTGAGTTGAGAATTGTTTTATGGTTAAGAAAAATGTTTGACATCTAGATTAGGATTGTATTAAAAAGTTAAAGATTTTAATTGCGAATATATGGAAATAAAGATTTGATTAATTAAACAAATTCTAACAACCGAAAATGAGATTGCAAATTTACACCCTTCTCCTTAATGATATAAGCCTTGTATTGTTGTAAATATGATTAGGGTAATTTCAAGCCACAAGATATTTGTCACGACCGGCCCTAATTAAGGATAATTAAGCCGGGGAAATCGTGACTAATGGAGGGAGATTAGAAGCGGGGTAGAAAGGGGATAATCAAACAAGGAAGGATCGCATTTCATCATTTAACAAAAGGGATATTTATAATATAACAGAGGTTTAGTCGTATAGACTCAAATAACTAATAAGTTCAGATAACTCTGACTTAGCCAAAATAACATAAAACTTCTGAGTACGCAGCGGAATAAGGTTCTGATTACATGTATGAAGACATGTAACCCTAGAGTTCATTAATATATAATAAGACAAAAGAGTCCCGCTCGTCACTTCATCACCATCGGCAGCTGCTCAACCTGCACATTTAAAAATATATGCAGGGCTGAGTACAAAAGTACTCAGTGGGCACATATGCCTACTATGAAATATAACATGCTTCGTAAAGTTGTAAATTGTCATGCCATCATAAACAGTACAACAAGGGAGTTTTTCGCTAAAAAGGCCCAAGCTTACTAAATTCATTTGTGATTCTTAAAGTTCGTCTGCAGACTAAGTTCTCTTGTAATCTATCATATCTGGAACTGTGTGCCGGAGAGGTGGCCACCTCTCACGGACACTTGACCGGCCAACCCGCTAGATGACTCACGGTCACTGGTGTACACTAGCCCTGGCAGGATAGCTATCAACTGCTCAGGACCCGAATTCGATTTCATAATAACTGGCAAAGCCACATCAGATAGATATCATACCAAACATTGAAACATTTATGGCAAGACAACAGTTGAAATAATTTTCAGTTCAAAGATTTTGCAATGAAATAACTGTTCAAACATAACATTAAACTCATTTGATATATATGAAAGTAACCCACCTGATAGAAATTTTCTGTGGTACAGTAGCTCCTTGACTGATTATTAATCTCGTGTTTGACCTTTATTACGAGAATATAAATAAGATACTGCTCGAATAAAATCCTCAATTAATGAGAATGCGTAATTAAATATGCATGACTCTCTTATGCATGATTTATCATTCTTGCTTAATAGTCTGGGAAATCTACTATTAATCCTAACTCTCGGATTAAATAAAATAAATAACTTAAATAAGACTCGTCGCATGAGGTCGGATAATAACTATAATTAATCCGATCATCTAGAGTGTTCTAACCCACTTGATAATTATAAT
>NC_080388.1:65175519-65240539 GCF_028751815.1 Salvia miltiorrhiza | reverse complement strand
GTAAACGAAGTCCAAATGACTTGAAATTTTACCGATGTTCTCAAGACTCATGTAGAGACTTGGTATAAAATTTTCAAAGTTTTTTTTTTTAACATTGAAAAACCGTCGATCACAGTAGGTCAGTAAGCCTACGAAATTCACCAAAATCTCATCTCAAACTCTTAAAATACTCAACTCAACATTCCTTCAAGGAAACTCATTAAAGCTCATTTTAAACACATATAACACTCACAAACATTCAAGCACAATATAATGCTCATCATACTCAAATCTTGACTCTCTTCTTACATCATAACCTCAAATCTCTAGTAAAACGTTTCAATGAACGCATCATTAAAATTCTCTTTTCATTTTCATGCACAAAATTACTCAATTATTCAAACATGATCTCATTCATCATATAAATCATTATACACATATAGATTCCCTTTTATCATGTACTAAACTCTAATGAAACTTCATGTATCATCATAAAACTCTTAATAAAACATGACAAACTTTCACATAATGGTCATAAAGCAATTAGACCTCATTTTATCAATCATCGACTTCTCAAAATATGAAAACTCAAAAACTCATACAAACTAAACTAAGTCAAAAAAAAATTCTTAGCCAACAAAAGACTTACTCAAACATAATTATACACTAATATCATGTTCAAATACATATATCTTAAGCCAAAATAACTTAAATAACACATAGGCAAAAAGTCCTAATTTTTATTAAACTAAACTCTTTTGAAAATATCACTAATCATGTATAACTTATTGATCAAATCATAGTTCTAACATCCTAGGTTACCAATTAGCACAAATCAACATCATAAAACAAGATCACATATAGATACATATGTATGTCATCTTCTTCCTCAAACTAACACTTTTCATTTTTCATTTCTCAACCTCAAATTTTAATCTCATCCATCATTAATCATCTAGATCATCTCATAAACTCAAATCCATCATCAATACATCAATTGATTCATAGGATCTCAACATCCCAATTTTAGGTAAACTAACCTAATAGAAAAATCTATATCTCATGGCTAATCATCAAGATATTCATATATATTAACTCAATAATCATCAATCATCATATAAATCATCGACTCACAATTTCCCAATTTTTTTGTAAACTAAACTCAATCGACTTTCACATCTCAAAGCATATACTTTCACAACACACATCAATCATCAACAAACACCACATAGATCTCATTTTTTTTTCCCCCCAAATCAAGGAAAGAAAAAAAAAAAATTTTTTTTGAAGGGTAAAGACCCATTTTTTGAAAATTTTAAGAACAAGGGAGAGGTGATTTTCTTTCTTCATACAACATCATTCAAGCAAGATTTATGGAATACATGACCACTTACCCAAATTTCTCACCAAAACTCACATTTTCTCACTCTAGCTTGGAAGCCTTTCTTCAATGATTCTCTTGAATATAAGTAGCTAGGATGTGTTTATGGAAGATTTTAGAGTGGATTGAGGTGTTTTGTAAAATTTTTGGAAGCTCCGAAGGTCTCTTCAATGGAGGAAAATGGAGGAAAGTGAGAGAAAGAGGGAGAGAGGTGTTGGTCGAAAATGATGAGTGAGTAGTGAGAGAGGATTTTGCAAGATTGTAAATGATCTTGTGATCTTTAAAGAGGATTTTGTAATCTTAAGGAAATATTGGCAATTAATGCCTTGATCTCTCTCTCTCTAATCTCTACACTCTCTCAATAATCTCTACACTTGGCAAATTGTGGTATTTAGTCACATGGTAGGGAAATTAAAGTAATAGTGTGAGAAGGGTGATCAAAAATAAATCACAAAAACTATGGAAATGTACTAATTAATAAAATACCAATACATAATTATTCATGTGACCACATAAAATAATTATAGCACTAATATTAGTGCACTCACTCAATTATAATATTCCTCTCATAGGAAAAATAATTTTAAAATAAAATATATGCTTGGAAATATTTTCATTAACCGGCATTCTTTGATTTCTCGGTAAAAATAAACTGCACTTGCTTTAGAAACTTAATTAAAATTTCAAGTGCTAATATCCTCAAATAAAAATCATAATAACTTGCTCACAATGACATACGTAACAAAACTCACATAATCAATCAGTCACGTAATTTCACATAATATCACGTCAAAGCAGTCGGCAAACACAGACAAACTAGACGTCTCTCCGACCGATTTTTTTTTTTTTTTTTTATCAAGGTTTTTCACTCTTTCTTTCTCGACTCTATTTCCAACTCATTATTCCTATTTTCTTAATAGGACAGTCAATCTCTCTGACATCTCAGTACTCTCAATAGTGTTAAGACACTATCTCACAATATAGGGAAAAGTACGGGGTGTTACATGTACTATCAAATTTAGATAAAATTCATGACTTCATGCATAATTTAAAATTCATGTGGCTCATATAAATACACTTAACTCACCAATTATAACTTATGCACCACATTTATAAAAATTTCCTTTAACTAAGCACATTAAAACACATATATAACGATTAAATCACATCAGATAAATCAAACCAGTTTTTATTATTAATGGATGCCGAACCCTAATTATTAATAATTAAGCCCTTAATCAGGAATTAAAAGTCGAGGTATGACATACTATCCACTTTAAAAGAAATTTCGTCACGAAATTTGTACCACAGAAAATAATTCTGGGTACTTCTCATTCATGCTAGAATCGAGTTCCCACATCGCCTTTTCTTGATCATAGTGCTTCCAAAGAACTATTACTAAGGGTATCGACTTATTCCTTAGTACTTTAACTTTCCGATCTAGAATAGATTCGGGTCTCTCCTCATATCAATTGGATTCCTAATTCCAATTTATATACACGAGATTTACTTGAGAATAAGTTCCCTCGTCCTTTTGCGGCGGTTCATTACTCCTACCTCATTCCTAGGGCTCATCTACGGAGTATCCTATTTTCCAAAGACCAAAATGGTCATCAACCCATTTCTTGTTACCTATCACATGCATAACACTTTCTTATGAATCTATCTTAAAACTATCATAGACCAATTAACTTAAGTCCTCGTACTCGAACACTATATTACGGTCTTAGCTTGAACTCTGAATTTCTATCATAATGAGTGGTCGATATCATTTATAGGACAAAGACTAATAATCTCAACTAATTACAATGAGACACAATTATACGAAGCCATAATTTGGGTAGTATACTACATCGGTAGACTAACACTTCTTGGTCTTATCAAACAAGGGAATCTATTATGACAACTCACGAGTTGCAAGGCTCAAACTCAACACAACATCAAAGCAAGGTGTTGTAGAAATTGTTCAAGAGAATCAAAAGAATGACCAGAGGGTATGAAATGATTAACTACTAGGTCGAACAAAATGACCTCGAGTAAGAACCCATCTGGCTTTTCAACCGAAAGTTGAAACACATGGGTTTTCAACCCAAAAGACGTCTACTGAGATTTGGATCATGTGGACTGGCCAGGTCCAACATCATCACCTCCCAGTCACACGGGAAACATCGTCCCGAACTTGGAGGGCCATGAACATACTATACATAACAAAACATAAGTTCATTATGACAATTAAACTTATCTTAAGGTTACCTATCCTATTGATCTCAAACCCCAAACCTCTCTTAAGACATATACACACAGACATACGTACACAGGCAAAACACTCTATTCATAAAATCTATCCTGTAGCAAAAGTCGATTTGATATTCCGTCGTACTTGAACATTTGAACGTAGAGACTATGGTTCAACCTTTTATGCAACGTTTACCTTGAATTCGTCGTGTATCGTCATTCTGTGTTTTTCCTTTACCTCGTACATATCTTTCCATTCCTCTTTGTAGTTCAAAAGAATCATTGTTTTCTTGAGGGAGCTGAAATGCTCTAAGTTCTCTTTCATTCTTCTACATCATCACCTTAAGAATCTAGATTGTAGAGATATCCTACTAATCTAGTAGTCTATGTTCTTTTAAAATTGTGATCATGCTACTTATAGCAATCTATGTTCTCCGGGAAAACATATGTCAATTTTTTTTTTTCATTCGTCTGATCATAACATCATAGATTACGAAAATATGCCATGAAAGGCAAAACATTCAACATTTCATCATAACCTGCTCTTCACATAAACATATTCATGAAGCATTTTAGAACATTAACATCTTTAAAACATTGAAACTGCAGTTACCTTCTTTCCTTGATTGAGCACGATGCAATGGAGTGTTGAGCGGTGCCATATGAAGCCATGTAAGTATAAAGAATCAAACTAAACTCGACTCTTTAGAATAAGGTTTCTAGGGCCAGAGCGAACGAACCGCTCTGATACCACTCTGTCACAGCCCACTTCCCAATGACGGGTTAACAGGGGTTATGACTTGGGGTGAACAATAAGAAATGGAAATGGACAATTACTTAACATTAAAGTATATGAAAATATCACTTATAGATAAAAAGCTAGGATCATATATGATCATTTGGATACTTATAAAACATACACATAAAAGAGAACTGATTAAGGTGGGTTACCCAATAACACGTGTAACAACTTCATAACATAGAGTTATCCTAATCAAAGTGTTTTGCAGCGGAAAACGTGTGAGATATACATATGAAGATGTATACTCAAGGTTACATTTCTTGAAATGTCAAAGGAACACCCGCTCAACATCATTCCATTCCATCAACTGCTCAACCTGCACATTTAGAAATACATGCAGGGCTGAGTATAAAGATACTCAGTGGGCATAGCCGAAAATACAACATGCATACATATATAAATTGAACTGCCATAACAGTAACACACAGGGGTTTTCTTAAATGACCTGCGCTTACTAAAATATTTCTTTCATTTTCATAAAGTCGATCGGCCGATCATTTTCCTTCATATGATCCATATCTGTTCCTTTCTGTCACGCGCCGGGAAGGAGGCCTCCTTACCACGGACGCCAAGACCGGTCGCAAGCGACTCGCGGTCTCCATAAGTGTACACGTTAACCCTAGCTAGCGACCTTTGTCTAGCATAGGATCCCAATTGGATTTCCTTTAAAGTTGGCGAACCAACACAGATAGGATACATATAAAAACATAAACATTTTTGGCAGTCAATCATTTCATAAACATTTCATTTCATTTCATAAACATTTCATATCATTTCATAAAGAGCCATTTATCATTTGAACTTTTCATAAAACTGAAATTAACAGTTAAAACATATCATGCATATATATTCGTATATGAGGCCTACGTCACGCAGGGGATCTCTATATACGTAATAATAAAATAATGTCCACCTGATTAGGCAAAGCCTGTCGTTTATCCTTATCTCTGAATCGGAATAGCAATGCTAATCCTCCTGTTGCTCAAAGCCTACAAGAAATCTATTCTCAATAGGTCTCCTTGAATTCTAATCTTAAGTCATGGTGTAGTGCTTAATATTCTATGATTCACTTAGCCGGGTTTTCAAAATTTAATGAATAAATAATTGAAAACATTTTCTCTTGAGTTAAGAACACCAACAATATTCTTACTCATCTTTTAATAATTGGAATTATAAATAAAACCAATTAAATCATAAATATTCTTATTGCAAAATATAATGCAATTTCATGACATGCTTAGCATATAAGTAATTACTTAAAATATGCACTTCATAATAATAATATTATTATGCTAATTATCTTTAAAATAATTAATCAAACTTAATAAGTCTAATTAATTAAAATAGTGTATCTCCTTTAAATAAAAATCTGCATAAATCCAATTAAATAAATTAATAAAGGCCCAACAGATTTAAAAATTAAAAGCCCAGCTGAAACAAAAATAAATAAAATCTCGGCCCATGACTCGAGCCCACTACTAATTAAATCGGCCCACTCTCTAACAAAATTTTCAGCCCAACACTAATTAAAAACCCGGCCCAAATTTAAAACCCAACTCCTAACCCAAACCTAAAGCCCAACATCCCACCCCCTTTTCTTCCCTACTCCCTCTCTCGGTCACACTCACAACACAAACGCAGACACATCTAGCGGCTGCGCCGCCCAGCCTCCTTCTTCCTCGTTCTCTTTTCCGGCGTCGACGGATAAGCCGCCACCGCCGCCTGGACTCCCTCTGATCTCTCTCTAACTCACAACCATGGTCAAGACTCACACACCCACAAATCAGTCCGACTGCTCGCCTCTCTCGACTGATCCGCCGCCGCCTGCTCCAACCCCGGCGAATTCACGGCTGGAAGGCTGCCGTCTCTCTCTCTCCCTCGAATCTCCTCCGGTCTCCCCCTGCCGCTGTCAAGCCGCGGCCGCGTCTCCGGCGAAGGGCGTCATCTCTGGTCACTTCTCCCTTGAATCCCCCTTGGCGACGACGAGCGCCGCCGCCTCCCTCGGTCTCTCTCTCGGCGACAGCAGCAGCCGGAGCCACCGTCGCCGACACCCTCAGCAATACCCAGCCCAGACCACCTCTCTCTCTCCAGCTGTGGCCGGGCAGCAGCGGCACCACCATCGCCGCCCTCAAATTCCCAGCGAGTAGCAGCCACCAAGCTGCCACCACCGCCGCCCATTTCCCTTATGTTCTCCCTCGTCTCCGGCAGTGGCTAACCACCACCACCGACCGCATCTCCTTCCCCACTCTTCACCGTGGCTAGGCAGCAACGGCAGAGCCGCAGCGCCTAGCCTCCCTCTCGACTCCATTTTTCAAAAATACATCAAAATTGGCATGCTTCATATATGTATCTATATGCACATAAATTGTATGTCTGAACACTTGGTGATTTTAAGAAATTGTTGTTCTTTATGAATGTGTATACATATGCACCGAAATGATGAGATGAAAGTATGTGAAGGTTTGATGTGTTACAATTGCAGTGTCATAACTGAATGAGCAAGTATAAAATAGATAGAGAGATTCAAAGATGAAACCTCTGGTTTGAGTTGCTGAAATCTGAGTTTTGTGGCAATTTGATCCATTCGCAATATGGCTGAGCTCTGCACTTGGATTTCTTTGGGTTTGTTGGAACTAGAGAGTAACTTGAGGGAGAAATGAGATTGATCGAAGATGCTAAGTGAGGGAAAAGATAGATCCTTTATTGAAGTGAAATGACTTTGTAGAGAAAGGTATGGTGATGAATGAGGTGTATGGTATGATTGCAGAGAATGGTATGATTGAAAGGTATGGTGGTGAATGAGGTGTCTCAACAAAAAGCTATAAAGTTGTGGCATATGGTGGCTGATGGAGTAGGTGGGTGTAGGAGTAGATGGGAGTAATAAAATAAAATAAAATAAAAATCTTCCGGGTTGTACTATGAAAACTGTAATAATCGTTCAGTGTTCGTTAAATAAAATAGTTCGTGTAAATGATCGATGCTCAATTAAATAAATATGTAATGTATATAAATTTAATAACTAAATTTACAAATGTTTTTGTAAATCATTTGTGTTGGAATTAAAAATAAATTCTTTTTCTCATTCCGGCGTGAATCATCTTAAATCTAAGTTCAAAATAAATTCTAAATTTAACTCAGGGAAACGGGGTATTACACTACCATAATTTTTTTTTGAAACAGTTTCTTAACGGATTTTATCTGATTACCAGTTGCGCTATAAGAGGGGATATTAGATTCCAAAAGTATATGCTATTTATGAATCGTTCATTTGATTTTCAGTTTGGTCCTTCAACAAACTGAAAATCTATTTAGTGTATATTCACGTTAAATTTCACGATAATTTTTTTTTTGAGATCCTTAAATTTCACGATAATTATTGCTACTCTCTTAATCCAAAATCAAAATCACTAGACCACTCAATTGATTTGTCATAAAATAACAATGTATGTACATTTTTTTTTAAATTATTGGAATCAAATCGGATCCGAACCATTAAAATTATTTCGACTCCAAGTTAGAATCGACTCATTAATTATTGGAATCAAATTGAATCCAAACCTTGGTGAAAAAAGTAAAGAAGAGAATCGACAGTTGGAAGAACTCAAAGTTGTCTTTGGCTGGTAGAGCCACCTTGGTGAAGGCGGTACTGCAAGCTATCCCTATTTATCAGCTCTCCTTTTCGATTATTCCAAAATCCACGGTGAGAACTTTAAATTCCCTATTCTGTAAATTTCTTTGGGGCGGGAATGAGAACAATGGATACATTTCGTGGGTTAAATGGAGTGAGCTCTGTCTTAGTAAAAAATAGGGGAGGTTGGGCTTCAAGAATATTGAATGGGTTAATCTGGCTTTGGTGGTAAAATGGATATGGAGATATTGGGAGGGCAGAGGCTTATTGTGGGCTAGGGTGGTGAGATCCTTATATGGAGAAATTGAATGGGGGGGGGGGAGGTTTTAGTCTTAGGGGGAACAGAGGGATGAAGACTGGCTGGTGGTCAAAGATAATTACCGTGGGTGGGAGGGCCACAGAGAACTGGTTCTTGGAGAATCTCAAACGGAGGTTAGGAAACGGGCTAGATACTAAGTTTTGGGACCATACATGGGCAAGCTTGGAACCACTTAAACTTTCATTCCCTAGACTTTATCGACTAAGCGAAAATAGGGATGTTAGTGTCGGCGAGTGGGGGAGATGGGTCGATGGGACATGGGTGTGAGAGATGAAGTGGATGAGGGAGTTACTGGATAGGGAGGTGGAGGCGGTTAATCAATTAACGACGTTTATTTCCCATTGTGTCCCGTGTGCAGGTGTTGAAGATGGCTGGATTTGGAGTGCGTCCCCGGACGGCAGGTATGCCACAAAATCAGCATACGCAGCTATCAAATCAAAACGGTGTGAGAACCATAGTCAGAGTCCAGTCGCGGAGTCAATGACGTCGATGTGGAAAACTTTTGCGCCACAACTTGAGGAAGAAGAACATTAATCTGGGAGACGAGGAGCACGAGTGTGAAGATTGCCACTCTCACGATGAGTCGACAGACCATCTGTTCCTTTCTTGTTCAAAGGCGCAGAAGATATGGGACGAGATCCAGAAATGGACGGGAATTAGCATGGCTCGACCTCATTCGGCCGTTATGCACTGGAAGATGTTTAGCTACTATGGCAAAGAGAATTAGAAGATTAGGAACCTCCTCAAGGCAATTTGGGTTGGCTGTATTTGGTTACTGTGGAAGAAACGGAACGAGAAGAGATTCGAAGGAAAGGATTGGGAATTCAAAAACCTGGTCTTGGAGATAAAAGCTAGAATGTGGTGTTAGAGCGAAATTTTTGGAATCTTAGATAAAGAGATGGAGTTCACCATGTGATGCTTAGATGATTTAGTTATGCGAGTTCTGTAAGAACACTTTTACCTCTGGTACCTTGGATTAATGAATTTTGCTTGACCAAAAAAAAAAAAAATCGAATCCAAACCATTAAGTTATAAAATGAAATGGCTCGAGTGGATTAATTACCATGAGTATTATGTGGATAATATCCAAAAGCCAAAATTAAGCAACGGAGAAGTCAGAACACAAATGTTAAACCCTTCTTTAATTCAAAGCCCAAAATTTCATCGCCGCTGGCTCGCCTCAGCCGCTCATCGTTGACGCCGCTGCTGAGTCTCCTTCATTTTAGTTAATTCTCTGTAAATTAAAACCTTGCCCACGGGAGGGCTTGTTCTTTGATGTCAGGGTCTTGAATCAGCTTTTGGAATAATTTGAATGAACTACAAAAGTCAAAAAGAAGATTCATGAATGTAAAGAAATTGTTCGATTTATTTTCTAAATGTAGGCGTGTTTCATCATCGAAGATAAACATAATGACTATAGAAACAATATAGTTAACCTTGCAATAATGTTTTCAAGTGGGATAATTTCGAAAGAAGGTTATTTGAGGTTTTACAAATTACAAATTTAGCTGCATTTGTTTTGGTTTCCGAATTTAATAACAAATTAAAAAATTACCGATCAGGTGACCAGACCCAAAACAAGCGAGTCAGATCCAGTCTGGACCGGGCAAGTTTCGAGTCTAGACAGGTCGGATTTAGAATTAAAATCGTTACTTTTTTAGCTTAACGGATAATCAACTGTTTGTATCGATCCAACTAAAACCCATTAAGATACCTATATATATCCAAGTTTTTACCAAAACAAAAAAATACATGTTGTGCAGTGTAACTGTATAAGTAACACATCTTTCATTGAAATTAAGCGTGTGCATGGAAGTATCTGCACATTTATTATACAGCATACATGCTCAATTAATCAATTATTTCCGCTGGAGAAGATATTTGGGAAGTCGTGCAATATTTTACTTCAATTAATTTCGATACTTAGCACTAATTTATCTGTTGAGAAAGATTTCATTTCATTTTTCTAATGGATTTTCCAGGAATGAAAAGATTTGCTAACAAAGAGTTGACGTTAACCAGAATTGCAAATGTTATCACCCCAAAAATAAATTAGTTATTTAATATTTTAATTTATATTCGACATTTTGACTTTAATTAAAATAAGAATTATAATGCACTCACCGAGAACATTATCAGGTGACGGCGGATATATAGGAATAGAATTAGATGAAAATGAAATTGATTTAGGAATGAAATGGTGATGGAAATGAAATGAATGAAATATAGAATTCCTATGATTCGTAGATGCAAGGACTGAATGGATAAAAATGAAATACTCCCTCCGTCCACGAAATGAGTACCCATTTGTGGACGGCACGGGTTTTAAGAAATGTATGGAGTGTAGTATGAATAGTTTAAGGGTCTCACTTTTTTAGTGTATTAATTAAAGAGATGTGTGGGGTACACTTGCCAAAAAGGGAAATAGGTACTCATTTCGTGGACGAACGAAAAAGGAAATATGGATACTCATTTCATGGACAGAGGGAGTATAATAAATACAATAAAGTCCCCAAGGGGACACCAAGCGGTGCGGCCTCCTGTGTGTGAACAGTGAGGTCCCGGGTTCAAACCTCACTGCTCCCCCTCCCCAACTCCCCCAAGTCAAAAAAATAATAATAACAATAATAATAGATATTATTATTATTAAACTAAATAATTAGTATAATAACTAATTATCATTTATTATTATAATAAATATTAATAAAATAAAATAATAATAATAATATTATTATTAGTAATAAATTATTATTTTTTTTTTTTGTTTTTATTATTAATTATCATTTATTATATTATTTTACTATTAGTATTATTTATTTATTTATCATTATTATTACTTTTATTTTATTAATTTTTATATTATTATTACAATTATTTTTATACTATTTATTATTATTATTATTATTATTATTATTATTATTATTATTATTATTATTATTATGTGAGATTAAATTTGTCAAAATAAAAAGTAAATAAATAAAGCTTCATTAAAAAAGAAATGAAAATTTTATTTTTGAGTAATTCCATATACATGGTAATATACAATACTATGGGGGAGGGAATGAATGATTAATCTCATATTCATGGAAATAAGCATTCCATTGAGAGTGATGATTCTAGTTACAAAATCCGTATCAACCATAGGATTATGAATGAAAACAGGAACAATCATTCAATTCTCATTCCATTCTTACATACTAGACATACCCTTAATAGTGTGCGTGTGTTGGCCAAGTGGTAAGGGGTTATATGCCTAAGGCCAAAGGTCTTGGTTCGAGTCCCCTGTGGCACGGCTTATTTTTCTTTATTTAATATTGTAAGTTCATAAAAAAAAAAAGACATACCCTTAATATGTCATCTCCCAAAATAATTATTTATTGGTGTATATTTTTTTTTTTGACAAATTTTTTGTGTTTTTACTTGTTTGGACCCGGCAAGAATGCCCCATACAAATATGATTTGATTAAAAATATAGTATTAAAAAAAACTCTCGACTCCTTCAATCATTGACGAGCATTTTAATTTAGTCTATCGAGATTTGAAAATTTAATATAAATTCAAGTATTCAATAGTATAAGGGATGGATGCATTTTTTTTTCGCCTCGAGCCTATAGAATGTTACAAGCGAGTCTGTTTTCACACCTAACACCAGCACTAGAAATCTCAAGCCAAAAAGTAAAGACAAGGTCTTGGTGTGTATACTGCTGCCTCGCCTCTTTTTATTAATTAATTTTGATTAATGAATTTAATTGAAATTAGTAAGGTTTTATTGAAGATTAATAAATCGCAACCCATAAGTTATTAGCCTGTTTTTAAAAAAATTCTATATATTATGATTTATTAATTATTTCCATCATATATTCTTTCAGTTTGACACTTTTACTCTATTTAACTCACAATTCTTTTTATAGTTTATAAGCTCAACTATCCAAATATTTTAATAATTTATATAAACTTTTAAAATATTATATTTTATAAATTATTTAAACTTATAAACATAATGTTTACCCAAACACTCTTTAATTTGTAAACAACACCGTTTTCAACACAACTAGACAATGTGTTCGCATGGATCAATTACCACAATATACCTTTCGCTCTTGGATGAAAAGTACAATATCTAATTTGTTCTATATGCTAAGGTGGAATCTTAACTTTTCAAACTAGTATTTTGCCCGTGCGATGCACGGGTATTATATTTTTTTAGATATTATAATTTTTATATTTTTTATTTTATATTAGTATTAAATTATATATTATATAAAAATAATGTGATTGTGATGAATTAATATTATTTTTTGAAGTGGTATAAATTTAGGAATATATCTTTGTAAGTGACATGAAATCACCAATCATATACTATATCAATAGTTTGAAGTGAAATTAATTAAACGATGAGTTGCGATCATATTTATTAAGCTTCACTATTATGTACACATCATTTATTTTATACACTTATTTTAAAATTTAATAATAATTATGCAAACAATAATTTATTATTGAAATCCATAAAATTAAACATATTTTGTTGTTGATTTTATCATAGCCATTAAAAATAATGTATTTACAATTTTTTCAATGAACACATGATCTGCTTTTATATATAAATGTAGCTTTCTGATTAGACGGTTGCACTCGCGTTCAAACTCTGACCCGCACTCAAATACAAACCCGCTTCCTGATTCGAACCTTGTAAATGACACTATTCAGTTATACAAATGACACTGTCTGTAATTGACTCTATTCGATTATACAAATGACACCACGTATAATTGACATTATAATATTGTAAATGACACTTCCTGTCATTGACATCATAAAATTGTAAATGACACTATAATGTTTCAAAATGTTATAGTGTAATTTGTATAACTGAATAATGTCAATTATAGGCAGTGACATTTGTATAACTGAATAGTGTCATTTACATAATTTGAATCAAAATGCAGGTTAAAGTCTGAGTGCGGGTGTAACCCGATTCTACAGTGCACCCAATAGCACCTAAGTTTTTGTGTTCTGTTTAATTGTTTACCTATTTTTATAAACGAAAAATTAGTGTTGCTGATTATTTTGTTTCAAAATCTAAACAATTTAACAATTATCATCTAATTTCATGAAGAAAATGCATACTACCTAAAAAAATACTCTATCTTAACTATTTTTTTCCATGTCATCGTTTTCAATTTTAGGGTGAAATTGATTTTTTATTTTTTTAATCTTTTAACCTATATAAATAATTAAATATTTTTTAATTTTATTTATGTCTCAGTGAACATATTTTCAACTAACTTCCTATCCATATAATCATTTTACACAAAAACAATTTTTTATATATTTTGACGATAATTATTAAGTTTAGAATAAATTAATGTGGTTTAAGAACCTAATGTTATTAGTGTATTATATGAGAGATTATTTTTTACCAAAAAAATATCATTATACTTTTGTAGTATTGATTCTCATGAAATCCAATATTTAAAGATAAATATAAATGCTAATTCAATTGAGCATTTATATCGAAAATGAGAACAAATTATAGTCGCAATTTAATAGATCAGAAATAGAACTTGCTAGTATAAATAAAAATCAGCATTAATTATGTAAATAAATGTTGAAATTAATATTGAATTGTGTAAATTAATTAATTAGGGTTACAATTAATGCTACACTTTGGGCGGGAAAATAGTATAGGCATATTGGTTCCACTTTTATATATATATAGATTTGAATATCATGTAGAACCTTGCAACTATATTTAATATTAGTATATATGTTTTGTTTTTGAGAAGGAGATCGATGGAGTTTGAACCTTGGACATCGAGGTTTACAAACAAGAATTCACATTGTTTATATGTGTGAGTTGGCTTAGCGGTAGATGATTAATGCTCAATGCCTGAAGTCTACTGTGGTGCGATCGGTGTTTTATCAACAATTGCTTGTGTAGGCGGGGTCTTTAAAAAAAAGGTACGATTGAAAGGTCCCATGTATGAAGGGGAATATACTTTTAAACTTTTGCTGATATATCGAAATTTAATTTGAGAAAAAAATAAAACCATTCTCTATTTTCTAAAATTAAATTTGAGTTCCGCTCTTCCTCTAAAAAGAAAAACGAGGAGTGACCTGTATTAAGTAAGAAAGCGGCGAATCAATTGTGTTATATATTGGTATTGGTTCACTCCGAGTTGTCGCTTGACAAAATGGAACTTTGTTTCATTTATGTGTTTATGGATTGAATCATTTATGCCAACGAAATGAATGTGGAGCTCGTTCCGAAGGGCTTCTACGGGACTGGGTTTAAGTGTTGCTTTCCGGGGCTGAGGCACTTTCTTCGCTTGCTTCGCCACAAAGATCAAAGCAGAAATATAAGAGAGCAAACACGAGGATAAGAATAAGAAATTCGTTTTCTCTTATTTTGATAGAGGGGGAACAATGGACAACCCTCCTAAAACTAGGAATTGTTGAAACTTTAGACTCGTACTTTCAAGCACCTCCAAATTTTGGTAGATTGTGGTTAACCAATTTAGATTAAGTGGGTCGGCTTCAACCAATTGATCTAACAAAACCATAGTCGGCGTATTTTGGACTCTTGAAGGCCCCGTTGACTCACTTCCCGTATTAGTCGGGGTCTTGAAACTTTGTCAAATCTGCGGTTGGTTCAGTTTGTCTATTAGCTGAGTCATTTTACTAAGCTTGGCTGCGTCAACATAGGGCGCTTCTTATGCCTCGACGGTGGGGCCTTATGGGGAACCCAACATCAATATAGCAGAGTGTGGCCAACCAGGTTTTTAGGGTCACCATTACTTGACTTAGAAAGGCAAACACCTTTGACAAGGGGAAAACACGAAAGGACTAGAAATTGGATCTTGATCTATTTAAGATTCTTTCTTTTAACCGTAATAAATTATTGTCTCTTCTTTCTTTTCTGAACTTCCTGCCAGCAGCTGCAGTAAAATTGAGGAAGGGGAAGGCAAGTGTTCTTCAGAATTATCGGGTGTAAAGGGCATGTAATGTTGAAAGTGAAAGTCGTCATTCCAATAGGGATGGAGAAGGTCTTATAATGCTTCTAACCCTAGCCCAAGAATGAAGTTATCACGCTGGCTAACGAGCAATAGGGAAATCGAGCTAAATATTCGAAAATTAATAAATTTTCTTGTGTAATGTATATATATATATATATAAAAAAGAGTTCGCATCGTTTAGTTATTTTATTAGGTACATGTTTTGCTAATAATGAACCTTTTATAATATTGTTATTGTTACTTGTTAATTTATTAAAAAAAAAAAAAACGTTTATATAGATGGGTAATGGATGCACGCATGCATAGCGCGTGAGTGGTAGTGGAATTAATGAGGCACACGTGATGTCTAGGCTCCACACCCAACCCAACAGCTGTATTTATTCGCAGATCCCACCCCCCCTTCCCCTCCCCCTGCATAAATACACACCACACCACTCCATTCCTCAAACCAACATCTCCCTTTTCTCCATACCAAAACTAAAAAAAAAAAAAATATGGCACCGAAAATGGTGACCAGTTTTCGGCGCTCCCTTTCCTTCCCGAACCCGCCGTCCTCACACAATGCATCTAAACCCCGGAATGCCCTCCACGTGAGATCCACCAGTCTCCCGTGCCGCTCGCACCCCATTATTTCCCAGCTCCAAGACGAGATCTCCGAGCTGCACTCCTGGTCCGCCGCCTCCCGCACCTCCGCCTGGCTCTGCGACGGCCTCCGCCGCCTCAAGTCCGTCCACGAGTCCCTCGATGATCTCCTCCACCTCCCCCAGACGCGCGACTCCCTCCGCGGAGGGGACTACTCCAATCTCATCGACAAGCTTCTCGAAGACTTCCTCCGCTTCGTCGACGTCTACGGAACCTTCCAGACGCTTCTCCTCCGCCTCAAGGAGGAGCACTCGGCCTCGCAGATCGCCGTCCGGAGGAAGGACAACGCGGGAGTGGCCGCGCACTCCAAGAATCTCAACAAAATCGCCAAGGACATCAAAAAGCTCTCCTCCAATTTCGTCTCCGTTGGGAAATCAGCGGCCGCGGCGGCTCCGGCTCGGGCGCCGTACGATGAGGAGGCGGAGCTGGTGGACGTCATCCACGGCGTCGTAGAGGCGACGGTGACGGTATCCAACGCGCTGTTCGGCGGGATTTCGAGCTCGGCGGCGTTCCGGAAGCCGTCGTGCATGGGGCTGAGTTTTGGGAGGAAAACGAAAAACGTGAAAGTTGAGGGGGGGATTCGCGAATTCCAAGAGTTGAATTTGGAGAATTTGAGGAAGAAGGCGGAGGAAGAGGTGAAGAGTGCGTTCAAGAAAATGCATGAAATGGAAGATCGGATTTTGGAGATTGAAGAATGTGGGGAGAGGGCATTTCGGAGCTTGATTAACACTAGGGTTTCATTGCTTAATGTACTCACACAATAACCTAAACTTTTTAGAAAAAGAAAAAAGAAAACAACAGGAAACCAAAATTTACAGTTCTATTTATTGTTTTCATATATATTTTTTATTTTGATATTTTGAAGTTTGATATTTACACTGTATAGTTACGATTTACACAGATGGTGATTCAGATTTTGCCTAATTACTTTAGTACAAAGAATTATTTAATTTATTCAATATTTACGTACCTGTTCTTACGTCACTGTTAATTAATGATGATTGCATCTACTTTGTTCAGTTAAAACACATTTGGTTGAAGATTCGATCTTCAATATAAAAACAATATGTTTAGTCCTGAGCCCTAATCGGCGTATCAGAGTCCAAATTTCTACTTGCGTCGATTAGACTAGAATTGCATATACACGTGTAATCAAACAAAGAATTAATTACGAGTATTCATTTTCGGTGGATTATTTAATGAAAATTCTATATATAGAACATGTACATGACTACATGTAGTGCACTCCCTCTCATATAATAATATTTTATTAATTTAACTAATAAACAATCATGTGACTATATAGAATTTTTTGAATTTAATATATATATATATATATATATATATATATATATATCAAAAAGTAATTTAAAAAGATTCTATCTTATATCAAAATAAATAAAATTTATATATATGTAATTACTAATTATATTCATAAAATTTCTTGCGGAAAAAAAAAATAATTATTGGAAAATTAATGGTCGATGACGTTGACAAATGGCGTAGTTATAATGTTGAACCAATTAGTCATTAAAAGTTTGTACCCACTTGATTCAAAAATTTAAATTCTTGGGGCGCTAGCTAATGCAAATTAAATGAGGCAACCCCAACTGCAAGTAAAATGTACAGCTAATATGCTAGAGCTACATTTATTCAGTCTAGTACTAATATTAATTTAAAGTAACCAATATTTATTTATATACTCCTATATATGTTTTTTTTAAAGAAGAAGAAGAAGAGGCGGTTGTTACGATTATTAAAAGATCCCATGGCCATATCATATATAATGCAAGTGGACGCGTTAGGGAAATATTTGGGGCAAGAGGTATATAATTCCAACTTCCACGTTAAAAAACACGGTCTGAACATGTGAACTGGATTGGTGAGGAGCAGCAATAATAAAAGAAAAGGGGAAAAACAAAAAGTGATTAAGATGAACGTGCATATGATTAGATTCAAATAATTGAAGAAAATACCAATACTAACACAGATGGATTTGCAGGAAAATGTTGTAATGAAGCAATCATTCCAGCATTGCAATGTCGATAATGCTTTCTCAAAAGGGGTCACGATGAACTGGAGTTTTGGATTCTAGGGTAAGCAAACTTGCAAGTTGCAAGATTAACTTATTTTGAGGGTTAGTGCTTATCCTGTTTTTGGTTAATTAAACAGAACTCAATAATTTGGGAATGTATTCCTTATTCTTCAAGTGTGTTTGTATTTCTGTATGGAGATGGACGGAATAATACTAGTTGTATATGTTTCGCATACCAATATTTACTGGTTTTGTTTTCATTTACAGAGATCTGGATGTGTTTTACCATACACTCCTAATGTTATGAGCTCAAATGGCAGGAGCTCTTCGAGTGAGCTCTGACTCCAAGATCAGAGGGATAAAAGCATAAAGAGAGAGAGAGATAGGAGGGTATCACTGAATATTCATTTCATAATCCCAAGGAAAACAAGGTAACGTCCTATATATGGCCAACGGCCTTCTGGTAAAAAGCAACTAGGATACTGAAAGAGGAGACAACATACTCAGGTTTCTAACAAACTAGGGACCACTGAAATATCTTAATCTAACCAACCACATAGTCTTTCAACCTAATGGGCTGGTGCAGCGTTCGTTTGGGCCTCCCCTCTTCTTGGCGCTCCTCTTGTTGGGCTGTCGGGTCAGGTCCAGCATTCGTAACACTCCCTCCCGCTTCAGTAATCACCTTGTCCTCAAGGTGAAATTGAGGGTAAGCACTGCAGAAGTCTTCCAAGTCCTCCCAAGTGGCGCTCTCCGGCGGTTCTCCCACCCATTGGACTAGAACTTGAGTGCACGGTCCCTTCTTGCCCAAGAGCTGACGGTGAGAGCAGATGGCCAATGGGGCAGCAATCGGTTGAGAGTTATGTGACTCTGGGGGAAGATCACAAACGATCTCAGAGCTGTCACCTTTGAATGGCTTGAGTGCGGAGACGTGAAACACAGGGTGGATACGGCTGGTGGGGGGCAGCTCAAGGCGGTACGCCACTGGACCAACTTGTTCCGAGATGGTGAAGGGTCCATAGTATCGACGGCCTAGCTTCGGCGATACACGCCCTGATACAGAGACTTGCCGGTATGGCTGGAGACGCACCAGGACCTCGTCGCCGACATTAAACTCCAATTCACGTCGCTTACGATCACTGTTCTGCTTCATCCGATATTGTGACTGGTGCAGCGTGAGTTTCAATTGTTTCAAGAGCTGATCGCGCTCGATAAGAAGGTCTTCTACAGCCTGAATCTTCGACGCTCCCCTGACATACGGCGGAATAGAGGGTGGTAGGCGACCATACAACGCTTGAAATGGCGTCATGCGGATGCTGGAACAATAAGATGTGTTGTAGGAAAACTCTGTCCAACTCAAGTAGTTGGCCCAAGTCGTTGGCTTCAAGTGAGCGAAGGCTCGAAGATACTGCTCCAGGCCCCTGTTAATCACCTCCGTCTGCCCATCCGTCTGAGGATGATAGGCGGAACTGTGGTGCAGTGAAGTACCCGATAGTTGGAACAGCTTGTGCCAAAACTTACTCAAGAATAGAGGGTCACGATCGGAGATAATGGACGCTGGAAACCCGTGGTGCTTGACGACCATTTCCATAAAGACGGCTGCCACGGAGGCAGCTGTGAAGTGAGCTGGTAGCGGACTGAAATGGGCCGACTTGGTGAGACGATCAACCACGACGAAAATGGCCGTGTAGTGGCGGCTTGGAGGCAACCCCGTTATGAAGTCCATAGTGAGATCTTCCCATACTTGGTTTGGTGCCGGAAGAGGTTGGAGTAGCCCGGCTGGCGGTTGGGTGGAGTATTTAGTCTGTTGGCATGTGAGACACGCCGCGACATAGGTCTCTACTGCTGCGCGCATTCGGGGCCAAAAAAATGTAGTGGCTAAACGAACAAGCGTGCGTTTAACACCGCCATGTCCAGCTGTGGGCGTGGCATGTGCTTCATAGAGGAGACGAGGAATGAGGGCAGAATCCTGGCTGATGCAGAGGCGGTTGCGGAACAGTAGCAGGCCATTTCTAACAGCATAATTAGAGTTCAGTTTCTGGGCCACAAATTGTTGGTGAAGTGAGATGAGGTCCGGTTTGGTAGAGTTCTCTTGGCGAAGGATGTCACTAAGCTCCGCTATGGGCATACTTGCAATAGTCAGCGCAAGTAGCTGCGGGGCAGAGCCGTTTTGCTCCTCTGGTAGTCGCGAAAGGGCATCGGCAGCGCGATTGGAGGCGCCCGAGCGATATTCAATTCGGAAATGAAAACCCAGCAATTTACTTACATAGTGTTGTTGCTCCGGGGTTTGAATTGTTTGCTGCAGGAGCTCCCTAATACTCTTGTGGTCAGTCCGAACCACAAAGAACCGCCCCAGCAAGTATTGCCTCCACTTTCTCACGGATTCGGTGATGGCGTAGAGCTCTTTCGTGTATGTAGATGCGGCTTGCAACCGAGGGCCCAATTTCTTGCTGAAGAAAGCAATAGGGTGCTCTGCTTGCATGAGCACGGCTCCAATGCCCACATTGGAAGCGTCAGTTTCCACGATGAATTCCAAGTCAAAATTCGGAAGGTGAAGGACCGGTACAGAGGTCATTGCCGCTTTAAGAGACTCAAATGCCGCCTGCGCCATAGAAGACCAAAGGAAGGTATCCTTACGAAGGAGATCCGTGAGAGGAGCTGCAATCCCGGCATAGCCTCGCACAAAACGCCGGTAATACCCCGTTAGCCCAAGGAATGCTCGGAGTTGTCTCACCGTAGTGGGTGTAGGCCACGATTCCATAGCTGAAAGTTTGCTAGGATCAGCCTTTACACACCCTGCTGTCAAAACATGTCCCATGTAGTCTACGGAGGATTGGCCGAATATACATTTAGAGAGCTTCAAACAATACTGATTGGTGGTCAAACAGTTAAAAACCACTTGAAGATGTAAGAGGTGAGTCTCCATAGATGCACTATAAACCAAGATATCATCGAAGAACACGACAACAAAGCGGTGAAGGTAAGGAGCAAAAATCTGATTCATAACAGATTGAAAGGTAGAAGGAGCATTACATAGGCCGAAAGGCATTACCAGAAATTCGTAATGGCCGTCGGCCGTGCGGAACGCTGTCTTATGAATGTCCTTACTGTAAACACGAATTTGATGGTAGCCGGAATGCAAATCCAATTTAGAGAAGACCCGAGCACTGCCCAAGTCATCAAATAGTTCAGGGCGCGGTAATCGACGCAAAAACGATAGGTACCGTCCTTCTTGCGAACGAGAAGCACCGGCGAGGAGAATGGGCTACGGCTTGGACGAATGGTGCCTTGAGCAAGCATATCCCCAACCAACTTTGCCATTTCCAGTTTTTGGAATTGCGGGTACCTGTAGGGCCGCACGTTGACCGGTGCCGAGTTGGGCAAAAGATGGATTCGGTGGTCAATGGAGCGGTGGGGGGGTAACCCTGTTGGCGGCAGAAACAATTTCTGATATTGTTGCAAGAGATGGTGGAGCTCTTTTGGGCTGGAAGATGGGGGAAAGGTTGGATCTGGGCTGCTGTCCGTAGCATTGTTGGGCTTGGGCTCCATGCCTAACATTGTGTGGGCCTCCTCATCACAAGAATTGGGCCTTATACAGATTTCAAAAATCTGGTCGACGTGTCCTTCAGCCACAAGGGTTTGCAACTGAGCAAAAGAAACTACCGGGGTTTCCGGCGCCGGGTCGCCGCGAAGCAGCACTCGTTGCCCTTCATAATCAAACTCCATAAATTGCTCGACATAATGATGCGTAACCGGTCCCAGATGTTGTAGCCACTGAATCCCCAAAACGATAGCTGGGCCCTTAACGTCGAGGAGGTGGAGATCGATTATGAACGTGTGGCCTTGAATTCGGAGTGGCACTGCTGGGCAAATATGTCGACACACCAAGAAATCGCCATTGCCAACATAGACTCGGAAGGGCGGAACGTCACGGATTGGCAATTTAAAGGAAGTTGCAATGGATGGTTGGAGGAAATTGTGGGTACTTCCACTATCCACGAGCACCCGAAGTTGATTGCCGTTTATGGATCCGGTGAGTTGCAGGGATCTGGGGGAAGAAGTCCCGGAGAGGGAGTGCAGACTAGAAACGTCAGCCACTGTGGTGTCGTCATTCACTTCATAGAGAGGGGTCTCCAGCGGGTCCATCTCACATTCGTCCTCTGTGCCGACAAGGAGGAGAAATTTGCTGCGACAACGGTGGCCAGAGGACCATTTCTGGTCGCAGTTGTAACAGAGGCCGCGATCCCGTTTGTCTTTGATTTCCGAAGGGCTCAAACGTTTGATGGGAAGCTGTGGGGGAGGTAATGGTAGCAGTGGTGGGCGAGGTGGGCGAGTGGTTGAGGTGGTGGCAGAGTGTGGTGTGGTGGAAGGTGGGGTCGAGAGGGGTGGTGGGCTTGAGGCCGGTGGGGTAGAGTTTAGAGGAGTAACTTTAATGGGCCACCGAGAGGGTGGTCGAGAGTCGAGCCTGGCTTCCTCGATGCGAGCCTCAAACGCTCGGGCAAGCGCAAAAGCTTCCATGAGGGACGTGGGTTTAGAGATGCTGAGCTCACGACGTATCTCTGCCTTCAATCCCGTGACAAAGAAGCTGATTAAGAGATGTTCTGGGATACCACAAACTTGGTTCATCAGATCTTCAAACTCAGTCTGAAAATCAGCCACAGAACTAGACTGTGTGAGCTTGGAGAGGGCTCCTTGTGGGTCTGCAAATAGCGAAGAGCTGAAGCGCTCCTTGAGAGCCGAGAGAAATGCCGGCCAAGTCGACAAAAGATTATTGGCTTTGGCCCACTGAAACCATGCCGCTGCTTTACCCTCCATATGGAAGGAGACGATGCGGAGGCGAATCTCGTCGGGAGTACCATGGAAATCAAAGAATTCCTCAATGCGGAAGATCCACCCATGGGGTCAGATCCATCGAACCGTGGAATATCCATCTTCATGGAGCGTAACAGTGGTGAGATATCAGTGAAATGTGGGGGAGGATCGGTGGTTGGGGGTGGCCGTTGGATTTTGAGCGCTGCAAAGCGAGTGTCAACAGAAGACATGAATTCCTTGACCTGGGCATTGGTAGCGAGGATTTGACTCTCGAGGTGAGCACGTAGAGAGTCGATGGCTGAGAGGATATCAGAACCAGACATGGTAAAGACTCAATGAAAGCACCAGTTGTTATGAGCTCAAATGGCAGGAGCTCTTCGAGTGAGCTCTGACTCCAAGATCAGAGGGATAAAAGCATAAAGAGAGAGAGAGATAGGAGGGTATCACTGAATATTCATTTCATAATCCCAAGGAAAACAAGGTAACGTCCTATATATGGCCAACGGCCTTCTGGTAAAAAGCAACTAGGATACTGAAAGAGGAGACAACATACTCAGGTTTCTAACAAACTAGGGACCACTGAAATATCTTAATCTAACCAACCACATAGTCTTTCAACCTAATGGGCTGGTGCAACGTTCGTTTGGGCCTCCCCTCTTCTTGGCGCTCCTCTTGTTGGGCTGTCGGGTCAGGTCCAGCATTCGTAACACCTAACTCCTTGGAGGATATTTTTATTTATTAAATGTATAAATATCTACGGAACCTATTGACAATCAAATGAGAACCTCCGTAATATGAGTATCTTGTTGTAATTATGAATATGTTGGATTATTTTGTGAAAAGTCTAATAATAATAATAATACGGGTTGATGATACATGAATAAAATTATTTGTGTTTAATTTAATCTGTTTCTAAGTTTTTTTTGGGCATATATATATATATATATATATATATATATATATTGAATTACAATTAAATATCTTCAGTCGATAAAATCCAGGGTTATCAATCTTAATGGGCTGTCTTTTCTGCAAGGGTTAACGTTATGTTTATTGGTATGTTATTTCTATCTTGGGACCCTTTGTTTATTTTTTAAAAAGTCGTTGAAACGTAAGTCTCTTTATCTCTCTCTATAAGGAGAATCATGCATTCAAATTATAATTTTCACGCTTAAATTTCAACATTAATTTTTATTAAAAATATTAAAAAAACTTATAATTCTGTAGCAATTAAAAGAACAATGACATTGATTATAATTTAATCAGAGAGCACTATAATTGCTCTTTAATTTTATACTTTAATTTTATCTGTTGAAAATACTATGCCAAATTTTTCCTCCACCTCACCGTCTGCTCTTTTATAGATATAGATTGCTACGATTAGTTTATAGGTTTTTAATTTTTTTTTCCTTTTTCCACTATTTATATACACAAATACTCCTCTGCAACCGGTTTTCAGAATGACACTACTTTATTCGGTAAATGACACTTGAATATTTCCGAATGACACTTCTTCAACATACAAATGACACTTGAAGATCTTCAAGTGTCATTTGTATGTTGAAGAAGTGTCATTCAGAAACCAGTTGCACGGTGCAACCGATTGCACGAGAAAGTGCCTCATTTATATATACCCCCTTTCTACTTCATTCAAATCACTTCAAAAAAATTCTCTCTACCTCAAGAAAAATCTCTACAAAAATGTTTTCTTCACAATCATCTTCTTCATCAAGCGGTAGAGATGAGCAACGTGCTCAACATTTCTCCCAACTCGTGCAACAATTTTACCAAATTGTTGAAGCTATTGGTGAACCGGAGCAGGAAACCCCTCGTCCTCGAAGAAGGCGTACATTAATCGGGACCGTGAAGCAAGAGCACAACGTACGCGGATTATTTTGCAGAAAATCCGGTCTACACCGAATCCATTTTTCGGCGTCGATTTCGTATGCGGCATGCATTGTTTTTGCGCATCGTCAACGCCATGCAGTTCGATCCGTACTTCCAACAACGCACGGATGCACTTGGCAGACTCGACTTCACACCGTTGCAGAAATGCACTTTTGCTATTCTTCAAGTAGCAAATGGAGGTGCAGCTGACCAGTACGACGAGTATCTACAGATTGTGGATTCTACCTCGTTGGAGTGCTTCCGCAGATTTTATCGAGTCATCAACCAACTTTTCGGCGCGGAATACTTGAGGAGGCCAACTTCCGCCGACTGCCAAAGGCTTCTAGCACTGCACGAGGAGAAACACGGCTTCTCAGGAATACTAGGCAGCCTCGATTACATGCCTCGATTGAATTTTATTTTTAATGAAAATTTGGAATTTTAAAATAGAAGTGTAGAATTGGAATTAAATGGAAATGAGTTGCATTGGAGATGTGAGGTGCTTAAGTGGAGACCACCATTTAAGCACCCCCTTAAGCACCTCCTATTAGAGATGCTCTTAGAAACTCGTTGCACAAGCTCACGATTTAATTGTAGTTCGAGGAAAAGAAAGATGTAGAATTGAAAAGATAACAAATCTCCACCACTAATATAAAGTTGAGCAATATATTTGGTTTTGTGATTGACATAGATATTTTATAGTTAAATTAATACTCCCTCCGTCCCAACGAAAGCGGTGCGTATTTCTTTTTCGAGTCCTCCCAACGAAAGTGGTGAATTTCCTATTTTGGTAATAATTTTACACTACAAACAATATGGCCCTACACACCTTTACACACTTTTACACTACAATCTTATTCTCTTTAAATCTCGTACCGAAAAGAAGCGCACCGCTTTCATTAGGACGGTGAGAGTATTTTGATAAAGTTAATACTATATAATTATTTATATGCATGACATGGTTTGATTTCATAAATTCATTTTTTGCATTTGATTTTTAAAAATTACTTTATTTTGTAAAATTTTATTTATTTAAATTTTTAAAGTAGTTTTGTATGAACTTAAAAATGTTATTTTTGACGTACGATTAGATGAAAAGTTCTAAAAAATATCAAAATTTCATAATTGTACTTAGTGAAGAAATGTTTAGACTTGTCACAAAAAAATCAAGTAAAGCAATCAATATCTAAAAGTATTTAGGTTCATTCACTTTATTTAAGCATAAAATTCTTATATTTATAAAAGCTGACATTTTTATACACATTTAATAAGGTGTCAATATATAAAAATATCCACTTTCATATAGCAAAAATAAATTTTAGCCACTAGAATAAAAACATAAAATTTTAGCCACTTTTTATGCGAAAAGACTGAAATACCCCTTTATATAAATGGGTGAAAAGACTGAAATCTTAATCCCTATCTCTTCTCGTCTCTTCTCTTCTCGCTCTCTCTCCGCTCTCGCTCTCGCTCTCTCTTCTTTACCCGGTGCTGCCGCTGCCGCCTGCTGATTTTCCGACGAATGATCCGCTGATAGAAACTCAATCCAAAGGCGATGGATTCTGGAAAGGATGATGTGCTGCTTTGTGTTGCTGCGGTTTGTTGGATGCTTGTTTCTGAGGAGGATTATGCAGTCAGATGCTTCCTGGATTGTTTGCTGAACTCCGTGGAATTGAGCGAAATAGTTGTCAATTGTGGGCTTCACTGTCGATTTTGAGGTTAGGAGAATCGTGGAAGAGAATCCCCATTTAGTTTCAACCACTTTTCAAAACCCCCAAAACGCAACCGCCCCCCAAAATCGCCGCCGCGATGTCGTCGTCGCAGCAGATCGAGTCCCACCGCGAGAACGCCGAGGTGTACACCGGCAACGCCGGGTGCAAGCAGAAGTCGAAGGAGCTGCTGGAGACTAGTAACTTCTCGCAATTACTAGGAATAGGTAATCAAACTTATGGTTTGTTTATATAGGTAGATGTAAAAGATGTGTTGCTGATGAGAGTATTTAATTGATATTCAAACAGATTGAATGACATTAACTGTTGATTGTGAATGTGAGAATTTGAGTGTTTTTCCTTCCTCTAATTATGTATTTGGGGATTGTGTTGGTGGAAATGTTTGGACATCCAAGTTTCTTGCGTTGAATATCGAGATTATCATATTGGAGAGAATCAACACATATTGGAAGCTTTCTCATTATGTATATTGTTCAATGCACCGCCTTCGCTTGGTTCCGCTTCGATGAGAAGATCTCCGCCAGAAGCTATCACTTGTTGCCGGAACTGAGGATGATGAAGCCATTTCTCCGGTGATGCTAATTATGTCGAATTATGTAATTTTTTTAGTCTATAATTTTAGTTTGAGATTACTACTTATTTGATTTTTGGAGAGGTTGTGTGTGGTATACGAGGAATTAATTGAGAAAGATCATTGCTGCTTGTGTTGTTTGTGGATTGATGCTTTGTTATCTGTACAATTTTTTAGTTTTATTTTTTTGTGAATAATAATTCTCATTTGCTTATGTTTTAAATATCTGATTTCTCTCTCTTTAAGTTTTGAAATAGATTTTAATATCTCTCTCTCATCTGGTGATTCTTTTAGGATTAGAAGTTCATTTTTCAATACTTAGAGAAATATAAAATTGATTAATGTTCTTGAATTCACGACCACATATATGAATTCACAACTTAATATTCTTGAATTTACGACCACATCTATAAATTCACAACTTAATATTCTTGAATTCACAACCAGATCTATTAATTCACAACTAAAACTTGAATTCACAATTAAAATAAATTCTAGTTTTAGTTGTGAATTCAAACTTTAAAAACTCAAATTCACAACTACTTGAATTCACAACCAAAATAAATTCTAGTTGTGAATTAAATTCAGGTTGTGAATTCGACTGATTGTGAATTCACAACCAACATAAATCTGGTTGTGAATTAAATTTTTGGTTGTGAATTCGACTGGTTGTGAATTAAATTTTGGCTGTGAATTCGACTAGTTGTGAATTCACAAACAAAAAATTCTGGTTGTGAATTCTCAATTCACAACCAGTGTGAATTCACAACCAAAAATTTTTGGTTGTGAATTCACACTGGTTGTGAATTGCGGGATTTTTTAAAGGGGTGATGTAAAGTGGCCATTTTTTTAATTTTTAATGTGGAAGGGTATTTTGGTAACAGTGGCCATTTTTTTATGTTTTTATTTTAGTGGACAATTTTTAAGTTTACTATTTCAAAGTGGCCATTTTAAAAATCCACTCTTTAATAAAAGTCATTTTCACTTATTAACACGTAGTTTCCATTTGGCCTACTTGATTTAGCATGTATTTCCTCCGTCCATAAAAGTGGTCACTTTAATTATTTCTTTTTCATCCATCTCCAAAACATATTTCTAAGCTATTTTTGAAAACAATTCTACTAAGTATTACTTGTACAATTTCCACATATATACTTTTATACATTGTCACTAATGGATTCACCCATTTTGTTTTAATCGATCCATTAGTCACTATCATCACTTTTTTTTTCTTCATTTGTGGGACCCTTCTCCACTTATTAAATAGTACAAAATTATTAAATTTGTGTTGCTTTCCTTTATGAAGATGTTTCAAGAGAGGAGAAAGTATTTATTTTTGTAATTAATTTTTACTATATATGATGAATATGGGGCATACACTTCTAAATATTGTACCGAATACAACTAGATCAAGCGAGGTGAGATAAAGTGAATATTTATTTATACTGACGAGGGAAAAAAAACAAAAAAAACGGGCGAAGATAGTGAAACCCCTAATGTTTCCCCACCATTGCCGCCTACTCCTCAAGGAAAAAAAGACAACAACAACGATAGGATAACCGAGCTTAGAGCACTCCCAGCAGATCACCTAAATGCATCACTAACTCTAAATTTATGCTAAAACAATTGAAAATGAGATAAAAAATGCATTCAGCAGATCCCCTAAATTGGATGGAGCCCACAAAAAATTTTACACCTACTTAAATTCAATCTTAAATTTACACTCACCCTAAATTTATTTTAAGCTTATAATTAGTAGGGCCCACACATAATTATTATTTTTATGTAGAAAATAGGAGATCTGGTGTATGCATTTATAAAATCGAGATCCTAAAATTAAATAGGGAAGCTTTAGGGAGAAATATAGGAGCATAATTTTGGGATTTCTGCTGGGAGTGCTCTTAGGAAGCAATCTCTGGGAGGGGGTCACAATTTGATTAATTAAACCATAGACCAAATCAAACTTGTGTGGTTTGGTTTGGTTTATATTTCTGAAAAAATATGGTTTACGGTTTAGGTTTGATTGTTTAAAATTATTGTAACCGTAAACCGTATTATTATTATTATTATTATTATTATTATTATTATTATTATTATTATTATTATTATTATTATTATTATTGAATACTTTAGAAGTTTGATCTTTTTATTATGTTAAAACAGGAAAATAAAAAATATAAACAAACCGTAAACTAATATGCATCAAATCATATTAATACAATTTGGTTTGATTTGGTTTTGATATTAACGCAATTTAATTTAATTTTTAAAATTTATCAAATCGTATTTTAGTATTTGGTTGGTAGCAAATTGCACAAAACCAAACTGCGTCCCTGGTCTCTGGAGAGTGGAGACGTAAAGGAAGCGGTAATTTTTCAGCGAGTTTAATAGAAATAAAGCTATGGGGATATCTCCGGCCGAGGTATTTGGAAATTTTCGATTTTTTTGTAGTCCCTTCGTCATCAGTATTAGCATTTTTGTTTCGATTTAAATCGCCTATTAGAAGGGTATTATGTATGGGTGTTTTCATCTTTAATCGTTCTATTGTGTTTATTCGTGGAATTGAATGGAAATGTTGTGATAAATTCTTGATGAAGATGTTTCGATTTTTCTCTTCTCTGGATTTTGTTTTGAAAGCTTGATATTCTGAGAGACAAGACAATACATAACGTACGATTGGTGAAATTGAAGGGAAATTCTTGTGATTAATTACTGTTAAAGTTCAAATGTTAAAGACTTTTATTTTAGGTGTTGTTTTGCAGATTCGACAATTGTTTTGGAGCTGCCCCTTGATGTGGGAAAAGATTTTGCATCATTGATCTTATTTCTTCATACAATTAAGTAGATACTCGTCCAAATATTGCACTTCAAATCTGAATTCGGAGTTTGTACTCCAAAATTCACTCAGAATTTCGTCCAAAAACACATCTACCATCAGTAATCATTGTTGCGATTAGCAAGTGTGTTTGCAAAGCATGGCTCCATCTTCTTGGCACTAGCCTATATTTGTAAATGCCCACCCGTTTTGGTGTCGGCGCGTGTGTGACTCAACAATTCCCGATTCCCCTCCCTTTCCAACAATGGATCGTTCAATGATGTTTGCCGCTGCTAATGGCTTGCTTAATTCTTCTACAGTCTGTTAAACTATGAAATAGAGAGCATAAGAGATGAAGATTTAGCTAAGGGAAGATTAAGTTCTTCCACAGATCTTTATTGATATTTATACAAAGTGTGAGTACACATCATAGACTCTCATGTACACGCATGTATGGTATAATTACATTTCAACTAATAACAGTTTTTCCCAACTGATTTGAGCTAACCTAACAGCCTTCTAACTACTCTCTATTCAATACAGTCAGAGCCTCAAACTCTTTACATCTGCAATCCCATCACTCGTGACTAGGCTGAGAATCCACACCCGAATATGCGGGGTTTGGTTTTTTAGGTAAATCAGGGATTGACTTTATCAAAATCAGCAAGGTTGTTCGAATCCTGATACACTCTTGGAACAGGAACATGTTTGATTACGGTTTATGCAGCAATGTTCGCAGAGCTCAGATGGCAATCTCCATGAAACTTGGTGGATTTGATCACTACAAAAAAAGCGGTGATTACCGACGGCTAAATGCCGTCGGTAAAAAAAGACGGCCGCCGGTAAATAGTGTTACCGGCGGCGATAACGGCGGCAAACTCCCGCCGCTAAACGGTTCGTCGGCAACGACAATAACGGCGGCGAACATCCGCCGTCGGTAGTTAACGGCGGCGATGCCGCCGGAATTGTCGCCGTTAAACGGCGGAGCCTAGCCGGAGAATTAGCGGCGGCAGACACCGCCGCTAGTTACCGAGGGCTATTTTGCCGTCGGTATAGAGAGCCACCGGAGTCCGGCTGACCCTGCCGGAAAACTACCGACGGCGATTACCGCCGCTAACTAGCGGCGGCGAATCGCCGTCGGTAAAAATCTACCGCCGGCCGGTGGTTCACGCCGGAGGATGGCCGGGTATTTACCGAGGGGAAATTGCCGTCGGTAACTACCGACGGCGTTTTGCCCACGGTAATGTTTTTTATTTTATTTTATTATTTTATTTTATTTATTTATTTATTTATTTTATTGTATATTGTATATCCACAATTTATTTCCGTATTTATACGGTATTGCATACTTTAGACGAACTTCCCAGTCGGCGACCCGACTTCCCAGTGGGTCACCCATCTTGCTTGTGCTATGTGTCAAGCACGCTTAACTTTGAAATTCTTTTCGAGTGATCACCAGTACAGAACACTCGTATTATTGATATATCTACATCTATTAATTCATTTAAATGCTATATACTCACTCATATAATTATAATCTTTGAATATGTGGAGATAATACCTTAAATATGTTGTTAATTAGTGAGCGAGTTCGTTTCGGTCCTTATTTTTATCGTCGGTAAAATATTTAATTAATATTTAATAATTAATTAATTAATTAATTAATTTTTTTTTTTTTTAACATTAATACACCAAAAGTGTTTTAATTTGGTTATTATAATGTGATTTGAATTTATTTGTTTATGTTAAATGCAATCATCATCATCATTGCCATAAATATATAAAACATTTATAGTTTTAATAATTAAAGCACTTGAAATATATAGTTCAATAAAACATAAATTTGAAAAGAAAGTGCAAATGTAATTTTGTTTGAAAACATAAACATAAGTCTAAGCATCATCATCATCATCGGCATCAGGGTGTGGAGGTGGCGGAGCATTATACATCCTCATAAACGCCTCCAATTGAGCCACGCGGTCCTGCATCTGTTGGCGTTCTGCTTGCTCTGCCGCCATGCGCTCCTCTATCTGTTGGCGTTGTGCTTGCTCTGCCGCCAATCGCTCCTCCAGCGTGGAGATCCGTGTCTCATAAAGCTGCTGAGACACCGCAGAAGTGCCCGTGCTGCGGATAGACCCCCTACTAGCCTGACTCTGCCCGGCACTCCCGACGCCGTAGATCCGTGACCTATCAATTTGCACCACCTCCAAATACACCTCGTCTAGCCGCTCCTGTCGTCCTGTGGCAGCGGCCAGTCGATGAACCTCGGCCTAATACATACATAACAATGCATAATTGTTAGAAAATAAATACATTCACTAAATATTTGAATAAACTTAAACACTTACGTCAATTCTAGCATCTCTCTCCGACGTATAACTTCCGTCGGCGTACGTGTGGAGGCGGAGGAAGGTGGCATAGTTCGGTGCATCCTGGGGAGTACCAGGATCCAAGCTCTGTATATGCATTTATATAAGATAAATAAGTTATATTAGTCAATATATTAATTTAATTTATATACTTAATTATTTGTTAATTACATACCATATACTGCTGCAGGATACGAGTCGACTGGGACCCGCCCACGTGCCTACTGATCCCTGTACCCTCCCCATCGGGCTCGGACATCCGGTTGGCACGAGCTCGAGTTGAAACAGCCTCAACCTCGGGCTGATGCCAGTAATCCCGGAGTCCAGTCCAGAAATCGGGAGTCATCCAGACGGGCCTAGACATCTCTCTCCCTTGGCTGATACACTGCTTGAGAGTTGTCTTGTAGTCGCTCATCATGTCGGAGTACCTTTTGCGGGCTTTTGTCTCCCACATGATCCTCACGTCATGCTCATCATCGGGCTGCCACGTAAACTCTTTCTGTTGAAAGAAAGAGAATTAATTTAATATCAAACATTTTAACAATTTAATATGATATATTTATATGTATTATAAATTTAATTGTACCTGTAATTCATCAAAAAATTTATCCTTCATCGTCGGGGGCGTCAACTTCCATGTGTACCCGCCTGGGTTTTCAAACATCTTAAATGTGCACGTGCAAGCTTTGGACAGGCCAGTGGGCTCCAACAAAACACTGTGTACAAGTAATTTTGTCACTTAATCATGGTGTACGAGAAACAGTAATTTTAACTAATGTACTTACCCAGTCTCAGGATGCCTCTGAAATACCGTCCTCCCATCAGGTGCCTTAACCTCTCTCTCTCTGATAGCGGCAGCTGTAGGGCCCCTAGGCCTTCTAGCCCGTGAACTACTAGAAGCATTGGGAGTCTCGGGAGTCCCAGAAATATGCGTCCCAGACCCATCAGATGTATCTGCTGTAGCTTCTGGCGCATTAACGCCAGATCGCCTCCCAAATCCCAACAAACCTCGAGAGGTAGACATGATGCCTGTTGCATACAATTAAATTAACAAATATATAGCGAAACGTAACATTAACAGTAACTAACAAACATAACAAATTTGCAATCAAATTCAACCAAAATGTGCATTTACATTTATTCATAAGCATCACTACTATCATCATCACTATCGTTAGATGTCAACGGGGAATCATCGTCTTCTGCTTCATCGTCATCTTCAATCTCAACGACTCCACCGAGGGGATGAAGGAGAAGTGGTTGTTCAATGCCTACACTTGTGTGAGTAGGCATAATAGTAACCACTTCTTCTTGAAATGGTTGATCTAATGTTGATGTAGATGCTGCAGTAGACACTTCAACCTTAGATCTTGCGTTGACTTTGCATGCTGACCACCAATTTTTCTTTGATTGGTTCGTACTGGGATAGGGACAGTAAAACACTTGAACTACTTGACTCGCCAAAACAAAGGGATCATACTTCTTATATCTTCGTGTGTGGTTCAGTGAAACTAACTTGAAGTCTGTATCAATAGAAGTTCCCTGAGCCGACAAGTCAAACCATTCACAGTTGAACAAGACTGTCTGCTTAATTGGATACCCCGGATACTCCAGCACGCAAACCTCTTGCAGACGCCCATAAAAGTCTAGCACATCTCTATCACTACCATAGACCGAACCTTTTATGCAAACGCCACTGTTCACAGTCGCACTCTCTCTATCATGATCAGTTGTGTGAAACCTGTAGCCATTCACGAAATAGCCGGAGTATGTTTCAATCTCCCTTAATGGTCCAGCTGCAAGCGACCTAATATAAGGGTTCAACTCGTCGTTACAAGGACGACAAACCTGTTTCACACAAATATCATTTAAGTTTGCTAGCCAATTTTAGAGTAAGTAAATGTATATTTAACATAAATTTATCGTCTCTTACGTAATGGTTAAACCACAGAATAAACTCGTTGTGAAACGCGACTTCAAACTCTGCATCAGTCATGTAAGGATTTGCATATCGTTTTTCCTCCTTGAAGATCCTTGGATACAAAGAATCAAATAAATATGTTAACACCTATATATGATGAACACTTCTTATACGTAAATTGAACGAGAATACTCACTTGCTATATGTCTCTGCAACCTCTGCACAATTGCTCAAAATATACATGTGTGCAGAACACTTGCTATCGTCTCTTACGTAATGTTAAGATCCTTTGATTCAAGATTTGTATTCCTGATCTTTGTTCTGGTGGACCAACATTGCATGTCTTATTCCTCAAGAATGAAGTTTTGTTTCTCCTAAACACATGGTTAGGAGGTAAGAACTTCCGATGATTATCAAACCACGATTGTTTTCCACTCATCGGCAAAGTGAATGCTTCTGTATTCTCCATGCAATGTGGACATGCCAATTTCCCAGCTGTACCCCACCCAGACAACATAGCGTACGCTGGAAAATCACTGATAGTCCATATCAGAGCTGCTCGCATCTGGAAATTTTGCTTCAACGATATGTCGTAAGTGTTCACACCAACCTCCCACAGAGATTTTAACTCGTGTATCAATGGCTGTAAGAATACGTCCAACTTCATCTTTGGGTTTGATGGGCCAGGCACGAGGACTGTGAGAAACATGAATTGTTCTTTCATGCACAACCACGGAGGCAGGTTATACGGCGTGACAATAACTGGCCAAGAAGAATATTGACGCCCTGATTGTGCAAATGGGGCAAAACCATCTGTAGAGAGGCCCAACCTCACATTTCTAATCTCATCGGCGAATCCAGGAAAGACTGAATTCAAATGTTTCCATGCCGGAGAGTCGGCCGGGTGGCGCATTATCCCATCGTCTGTGGAGGTCGCATGCCACCGCATATGTTCAGCAGTTGCAGGAGATGCAAACAATCTCTGCAATCGGGGCATCAAGGGAAAATAGTGCATCTGTTTAGCGGGCACTTGTTTCTTTCTGCGACTCCCAGATGCACGCAAGCTGTCCTTATATCGTGATTGGTCACAGAACATACAACTATGTAGCTCACTAGTTTCCCCCCAATACAACATGCAGTTATTAACACAGCAATCGATCTTCTCTACTGGCAAACCCAAACCACGTAGATTTCTTTTCGTACTATAGAAGTCTTCTGGACAGTTGTTACCCTCTGGTAAAGCAGCTTTCATCATCGAAGACATCTGATTGTAAGTCCTCTCTGACATGTGGCTTTCAGTCTTTATGCTCATGAATTGAGTCATCCAACTTAATTGTGAGTACGTGTCACATCCTGCGTACAATGGAGTATCCGCTGCATCCAACATGTTATAAATCTGTTGAGCGTCATTATTGGGCGGCTGCTCCAGATTTGGAGGATCTTGATAATTGCTAGGTCCAGCATGGTCATGCACCATCATTTCGTAGTTATTGTATAATCCATCATCCTCATTCATTATAGCATGTTCTCTCGGCATAGACAGCGGTGCTTCCCCGTGACAAACCCAAACTTTGTAATTCAGGACAAATCCACGCCTACTAACATATTTTCTGACCGTAGGTACATCTAAATACGCTTGATTCTTGCACTTCTTACACGGGCACCTAATGTTACCTTGTCCATCTGTGTACGCCGTTTGATTGAACGCCCACTCAAGGAAAAACTCAAGCCCCGTTTCAAATGCGGTACGATCATTGTATCTCGCGTACATCCACGTACGATTATCACTCATTCTTGCAAATTCTAATTGAAAAAAACAAATAAAATATAATAAATTACTTGAAATCTAACAAAATTTCGACAGCATAACCCCACTATCCTAACTACCAAGTGCTCGACTCTACCAGCAACTATAGTGACCATAGTGGTCCTAATTTACTAAGCCTATACTAGGTCTACCCGGCCCCCCAATATCGAAGCAATAATACAATACAAATAAAAGCAATAAAAATCATGGTAATTAAATTAAAAATAATCATTTGTTGGGAGAAGATCCTTAAGAAATAATCAATTTCTATCCCAAAGGGAGAAGATCCTTAAGAAATTGATTAAATCTATCCCACAATATTATCCAACATATATAAATTATTCTAACAAACAACTTAAACTAAATTATATTGATTAAAATTAATAAAATTTAAAATTAATCATGCTCATAATTTAAAACTAAACTAACAACATATACTAATTGATTAATATAATTTAAAATTAATCATGCTTCAATTGATATAATTTAAAATTATTCATGCTACATATAATTTATTTATAAACAAAGCCAATTATAAATTAATTATTAAACTATATATAACAAATAAATCTATTTAATTAACATATAAATACATAAATAATTAAATAAATAATTAAACAAGAGAGCGTACGGTGGTGGTTTCCGGCAGGTGTCGTGAAGAAAGCGGCGAAACGAAATCGTCGAACTAAAATAAATTAATAATATAAGTCAAAATTTAAAAATTATATATATATATATATATATATATATATAGAGAGAGAGAGAGAGAAAGAGAGTTACCTGGGCGGCTGGGCACGGCGGCGGTCGGCGGCGGGGTTCGGCGGCGGCTGTCGGCGGCGGTGGTCGGCTGGTGGAAGCAGCAGGCAGCAGCAGCAGGGGCGAAGCGGCGGGGGGGGTGGGGGGATTGTTCTGCGCAAAAGTGAAAAAAAGAGGTTACGCGTGCCCTAATATTGGTCATTACCGACGGCAAGTGCCGTCGCTAGATAGCGACGGCGTAAACGCCGTCGGTAATTGTGTTAATTTAATGTTTTATTATATATTCGAAACTTACCGGCGGCGTCGCCGTCGCTAGTTAACGGCGGCAAGTTTGCCGTCGGTAACGGGCCGGTAATTTCGAAAGCACGGGTCGTCTGGAATGCCGCCGCCGTGCCGCCGTTAATTACCGACGGCAAAATTGCCGCCGGTAATTTTAGCCGGTAATTACGCGTTTTTTTGTAGTGGATGTTGAAACAGACTGTTTTAGCATATTGTCTGCTCCTAGCTACTCCTAGTCCTGCTGGATATGAGGAGTTGTCTGTTTTGAGGGATCATATTTCCTATGTTTTTCTTATATCACACGGCAACATCAAAGTGTTTTTATTTGGATGACCAAGGAATATCAAGTCCAGAAATCTTGGACTAAGGAGGATGAGATGCTCATATTGCGAAGATTCCACAAAAAAATTGTTAATTTTCAAAAATGGTGACATCTTGATGTTGTGGAATGAGAATTTCCTCTCCAACAACACCAAAATGACTCAAGAAATCGCTGTCTTTGATGCAGGGAACTGGTTGTCTATTCGATGCTTCTCACTGCAAGCCTTTTCTCGAATGGAGGATGTAATCTCATTCTAATTGTTTGTTTGCTAATCACTACAAATTGTTGCGCCACACACTTACATCATTGTTTTGCTAACACAACATCAGCTGTGAATTACTCTTTTCTTTAAATACATTTGGGAAGTTCTCTCATATATAGTTTAGTTGCTTGTTCGATCTTTTTTCTCTATTCATGAAAAGATAATAGTAAAACAACGTTCCATTGATTTCAAACATATTTTGAAGGGCAAGGCTGCACAGTGGTATAAAAAAATTTCCATGGGTAAAACTTCACTTGCATAATTACTTTTCAAATTTAGGGTTCAAGCTACTTTGCGAGTTGGATTAGCCTTGATACATAAAAATAGTAAAATTAATCTCTTATTTACTTGAATAGATTAAAATTTTGAAATAGCTCAATGCACTTGATTGTTTCATCATTTTTGCTACTTTTGTTTGTTTTATATCACAATGAAAACGTGGGATTAGAGAAATACTAATTTTAAAGATAAAAATATTCAATTATACATCTTATCAATCATGTAAAATAAAATGTCTCATTAAAATTAAAATTATTTAATCATGCAAATATTACGTCATATTAGAATTAAAATCTGAGCTAATTGTTTACACTAATAATATTCTTGTCCAAGTTTAAATATTCTTAATTTTCTTGTATTTTTTTTTAATCGATTTATCTACACATACTTTGCATTTTGCTATCTTGAATTTCCCGGAGGTGCTGACAGATAGCTAGGCGTCTAAAGTAACTTACTTATTCATCCACGTGTCTCTTTTCATGTAAACGATTGGGCAACCCTTTTTCTGACTCGGGGCAACTTAGGATTAAAAAAGTATAAAATTGCCCCAACAAAAAAAACACACACAGAGATCGGTTCTTAATTTACAAAACAATCAAATAAAATCGATTAAATATTAAAGAATAATTAGCGTTCCTCGATTTTCTTCATTGGAAGCGCGCAGAGAATTTAGTAGGAGAGTTTGTTCAAAAGTGTACCATCTATATAATATACTCCCTCTGTCCCGCCCAAGATGCTACATATTTATTTTTGAGTCGTCCCAACGAAAGTGCTACATTTTTATATTTGACAAAAATAAGGAATTTTAAATACTTAATTAACACTAATTAAGTATTTTCTTATTACTTTCTCTCTCCTACTTTATCACTTTATTATTACACACTTAAAACATTAATCTACATCTCCTTAAATCCCGTGCCGAAAAGCAAATGTAGCGTCTTGGCCGGGACGGAGGGAGTATAAAAGAACAATTTTTTCCCCTCATCTTTTCCTTCTTTTTTTCTCTTTTTTCTTCCACTAATTTTTTTTATCTCTTTTTATCTCTATTTTTTTAATATAATTTAATTTTTTTCTAAACATCCTCATATTTAATTTATGCATAAATATTTAATATGCATATTATATATAAGTTCATGAAAAAATATTTAATATGGTATAAAAATCAACAAAAATGAATTTAAAACGAATAAATTATGAAAACTTTAAAATATTATATTCTCTCTCTCTCTTTGTTAAAATTTTACTACAACTCTTTGATTATGTTTGTGTATGAAAATATTTATTTATTTATTATGACGTATAATATTCTATAATTATAATAAAAATGTGTAATGTTAATTTTTATTATCAAATAATGTAGGAAGGTTTTAACGAGACTCGTCCCATAGTTGGCGTCTCTGTGCCTTCATGGGTTTGTTCTTCCTTTGTTTTCTCTTTTATAAAATGCCGCTTTTAATAAAATAATTATCAAATAATGTAGAGGAATTGATGTGTTTATTTTATTTTAAAAATATATTTTACATTTATTTATATTTTTATTCCATTTAATATTTATACTTATTTATTTAAACATGTCGTTTAATTTCGATGTTCGCCGTGCATAGCTGATGGCACAGATGTACTAATTTTTCAATAAATAAGAGAGGTATTTATAAACTACTCCCTCCGTCCCAATAATATTGTCCCATTTCTTTTGGGCATGGAGATTAAGGAGTGTAAAATTAGTGTTGTAAAGTAGAAGGTCCCACATGTTTAAGAAAAATTAAATATAGGTTAATTATCCTTATTTCTCACAAAACATGTCTTTCTCTCTCTCGTCACTCTCCCTCAACATACAACGCCGCACCGCCGGCGACACCATGTATAACTCCGGCGACGGCAACATCATCCTCAGCCTTAATAAGATTTCTACTTTTACAAATTTAAGAAACACACCATCATTCTTCGCAGCCTTAAAGAAACACACAAATTAAAGAAATACACCGCCTCAGATTCAGCGCAGCGGAGCGACGCCGCCACCGCCGCGCAGATCTCAGATTCAGAGCGGCGGCAGCCCTATGGCTGTACAGTCGCCGGAATCGAAGGGGTGGTGGAATTTTGGGATCTCCGGTCGACAGCAGCGAGAGGCCACTGACACCCCTACTCAACTCAACAAGAGCAACACCTACCCAACTCGACTTGACTCAATTAGGACTTAGATCTGTGTAGATCGGCGAATTTACAGAAGGGGAATGGGGGAGACGGCGTCGGCGGGAACAGAGGGGGAAGGGAGAGGCGGCGCCGGCGAAACATAGTGGGAAGGGGGGAGGCGGCGCCGAGGTTTCTAGGAGAAGGGAGAAGTCGCAGTATAGAGATTAGAGATAGAGCCGAGTAGTATAATGGGGGGAGGGATTTGTTTAATTGGATTAACTAAAATTATTTTTAATTAGAAATTACTCAACTCTTAAAATTTGCCTAAAAAGAAAATGAGACAAGATTATTGGGACAAACCAAAAAAAAAAGTGGACAAGATTATTGGGACGAATGGAGTACAATATACGAGGACATATATCAAATTTTAGTATTGTGCGTCTCAACAAATCCTAATTAAAATGTGGGTTAAGCTAAGCCCAAATAGATCCATTCTTATCTAGCCCATAACCATTTCACATTGTGGAAAATGATTTAGCCAGCAAGTAGAAGCTCTCTGACTCCAACATTCAATGTATATACCAAAATATATAAGGGAGAAAGACACAAGTAACCAAAATGAGATAGTTTGTGACTTATATAGCCACCACTTATAAAAGATGACTTTAGGGGTCAAAAACCATTGAAAGTACATTGTTACCCTTACTAATTGGTGAATAAAAATAAAGAGAAAATAAATTTATTTCACCCACCAACCTCTTCTCATTCTCTCTCTCTCTTCTTCATTCCCATTCTCTCTCTCTTTCTCCATTAATGAACTCAAAGCTTGCATATCTTCTTCTTCCTTCATTCTTTGATTTTCGCAGGTTGTCTTGGACCGTACAACTGAATTTAATGTGATAGTAAATGTTAATGTAAGGTAGGTTGGTGAAGAAATAGATGAAAAGTGAGTGTAGGGTTCTTCTTACTCATTCTTTTCTTTCTTTTGGGTGAAAACCCACGAAAATTAATTTGTTGTAAAAAATTCGTGATTTTTTTATCTGAAAACACTTGGGTTGGGCGAAATTCTTTGGGCATTCTGATTGTATTTAGGTTTGTATGTTAAATTCATAGCAAATGTATCAATTGTATGTTTTATTTTCTGATTTTTGTGAGAATATTGCAGTACACAGTAGCCTCTGCGTAAATGACACAGTTAAGACTATATTGATATCAAAATCATGATTTGTTGTTTTGTAATGATAAAATTTAGTTTTTTCACGTCTAATACCACATTGAGTGTGAAAAATATAAAATAAATGCTTGATTTTGAGGACACAGCTGGGAGACATGAAGGTGTTCTTAGCTACACTGTTGAGCTCAATTATGCATGGGTGTTTATGTTGACTGTGTAGTATTTGTAAATGACATTTATTATTTTGTAATGATAAAATTTAGTTTTTTCACGTCTAAGACCACATTAAGTGTAAAAAATATAAAATAAAAATTAATGCTTGATTTGAGGACACAGCTAGGAGATATTAATGTGTTCTTAGCTACACAGTTGTGTTTTACAATGACACAGACAACATAAACACCTGTGTACAATTGAGCTTAACTGTGTAGTTATAAATACAGTTGTAAAACATCAACTATGTATAAAGTCAATCATCCGTGTAAATAATATGCACAATTGACTATAATAATAAAATTAATTAATTAATTAATTAATTATTATTGAATTTATTCAATATTTAATTATACAATTATACAGTTGTTGATGTGGAGTAATATATGCAGAGCAGATGAATGGGCTTGGACAAAGGAATCACTCGGGTCAGAGGAATCGCGAAGGCCAGAGGAATGCTCCACTCACAGACAGTCAACGGCAGAAATGACCGCTTTACCCGGGAAGCATCAGAGCAGAGGAATCATACGTTTGCAGAGGAATCCAATACTCTCTGATACACACGGCTCTCTGTCTCTTGGATACTTGTTTTTAATGAAACACGTGTAAATTATTAAGATGTTATTATATGTTCAATATGTTTGAGCGAGTGATGAATATGAACACAATTAACTCATTTTATTAAATATAAAGTTTACTAATACATTTGAATACTTAATTTCACTTAATTGCATCTCATTACTAAAATATGTCCCGTTTAAAGGGTAGTTAGCCCACAACTGTGTATGCATTCGACTGTGTACTGTTATTGTGCATTGTCATTGTGCATCGTAAAACTATTCATTTTGACCGATTTGAGGGTGTTTGGACAATGGAAATTAAGAAATTGAACCTGCTAAGTTTATTTCAATGGTTAAAAAATCAAATTGGATACTTGTTTTTAATGAAACACGTGTAAATTACTAAGATGCTATTACATGCACAATAACATATACACTTAAGTTACATGTGATATATGTTCAATATGTTTGAGCGAGTGATGAATATGAACACAATTAACTCATTTTATTGAATATAATGTTTACTAATACATTTGAATACTTAATTTCACTTAATTGCATATCAATTACTGAAATATGCCCCATTTAAAGAGTAATTAGCCCACAACTGTGGTCTGCGTATGCATTCGATTGTGTACTGTAATTGTGCACCGTATAACTATTCCTTTTGGCCGATTTGAGGGTGTTTGGGCAATGAAAATTAAGAAATTGAAACCTGCTAAGTTCATTTCAATGGTTAACAAATCAAATTGGATACTTGTTTTTAATGAAACACGTGTAAATTACTAAGATGCTATTATATGCGCACTAACATATACACTTATTAGACTTAAGTTACATGTGATATATGTTCAATATGTTTGAGCGAGTAATGGATATGAACACAATTAACTCATTTTATTGAATATAATATTTACTTAAACATTTGAATACTTAATTTCACTTATTGCTTTATAATTTGTTGGTTAACTTGCTTATTTTTCAACATATTTGTTATTTACACAATTGAATACTCATACATATTTGAGAAAATAAATACACAGTTGATATAATAAGTGCACAATTGATAAAATTCAAATAGTGCACAATTGATATAATAAGTGCACAAATGAAGAATTGGTGAAACGCCAAAGTCGCAGAGTTGACGGGTCTTTCCATTGAAGAAGCAATGGGTAAATTCTTGGTTCATGATCTTGTCCACAAAGAATTAGAAGAAGTTGCTGAGAAGCTTTTGTTTAATGCTCTAAGAGGTGACACTCTTCTGTCTAAAAGAAGTGCATATAAATTAGTAAATGTATTCAATTGTTGATAGTTGATTGTGTATAGAAAACTGGACTGTGCATACAATTTTCAACCGTGCAGAACAATTAAAATCAACCGTGTACAAATTAGTCAACTTTGTACATATATATAATCACGTAATAATTATGATTTTTATGCGCTTGAAATTCATTCAAAAATAACGTGCTTAATTAGTAATTTAATTAACTAGATAAATTAATAAAATTAAATATTAATTAATTTTAATAAGAAATAATTAAGCTAATTATTTACACATTTGATTTTGATCAAACGTGTACAAATAGAATCAACTGTGCACGTATTATAGTCAATGGTGCGCAAAATAAAAATTAAGTAGTATTATTAATTAGTAAATTAATTAACTAGCTAAATTAACAAAATTAAATATTAATTAATTTTTAATAAGAAATAATTTAAATTTTAATTCATAAATAATATGTAAACTATGTATATAGTTCAACTGTGCACAATATTTAATTATGCAATTGTATAATTGTATAATTAAATGTTGAATAAATTCAATAATAATTAATTAATTAATTAATTAGATTATTATACAACTGTGTACGTATTATAATCAATTGTGTATATTGTATATTATTTAATTTAATTTAATTAATATTGTATATTATTTACACAGTTGATTGACTTTGTACGTAGTTGATGTTTTACAACTGTGTCGTTGTGGATGCAATTGTATTTCTAACTACACAGTTGAGCTCAATTGTGCATAGGTGTTTATGTTGACTGTGTTATTGTAAAACATAACTGTGTAGCTAAGAACATCTTCATATCTCCCAGTTGTGTCCTCAAAATCAAGCATTTATTTTTATTTTATATTTTTCACACTTAATGTGGTATTAGACGTGAAAAAACTAAATTTTATCATTACAAAACAATAAATGTCATTTACAAATACAACACAATCAACATAAACACCCATGCACAATTGAGCTCAACAGTGTAGCTAAGAACACCTTCATATCTCTCAGTTGTGTCCTCAAAATCAAGCATTTATTTTATATTTTTCACACTCAATGTCGTCTTAGACGTGAAAAAACTAAATTTTATCATTACAAAACAACAAATCATGATTTTGATATCAATATAGTCTTCACTGTGTCATTTACGCAGAGGCTACTGTGTACTGCAATATTCTCACAAAAATCAGAAAATAAAACATACAATTGATACATTTACTATGAATTTAACATACAAACCTAAATACAATCAGAATGCCCAAAGAATTTCGCTCAACCCAAGTGTTTTCAGATAAAAAAAATCACGAATTTTTTACATTAAATTTTCGTGGGTTTTCACCCAAAAGAAAGAAAAGAATGAGGAAGAAGAACCCTACACCCACTTTTCATCCATTTCTTCACCAACCTACCTTAGATTAACATTTACTATCACATTAAATTCAGCTGTACGGTCCAAGAAAACCTGCGAAAATCAAAGAATGAAGGAAGAAGAAGATATACAAGCTTTGAGTTCATTAATGGAGAAAGAGAGAGAAAATGAGAATGAAGAAGAGAGAGAGAATGAGAAAAGGTTGGTGGGTGAAATAAATTTATTTTCTTTTTATTTTTATTCACCAATTAGTAAGGGTAACAATGTACTTTCAATGACTTTTGACCCCTAAAGTCATCTTTTATAAGTGATGGCTATATAAGTCACAAACTATCTCATTTTGGCTAAGGAAGGGAATTCTCACAATATATAACGTGGCCACCTTTTTATTAAATGACGATTTTATAAAAAATGAAAAGAAAAAACCAAAAAAAAAAAAAAAAAAAAACCCTTGAAAGCACAGAAGGAGCAGACTAAGGGCCGAACCTCATTAAAACCTTTTCACTGAAAACCCAGTGGGAAAAACCGTGAAAAGGAAAAAGAGTACTCGTCTAAACACAAAACGAAAGTAGGGAAGAGCGGAGGGGAAAGTTTCCGGAACTCCGGCCTAACCATCGTCCCCAAACTATCCCGGCTCTCACCCCACGGGAAAAAAAAAAAAAAAAAACTAAACGGGCGGTTAGAACCAAACAGCCACCCATCAGCCCCAACTACCGTTTCTGACGCAGATGGCTATGCGAAGCCATGTCAAGACGAACCGCAGCCCTAATCTCCTCAATCTCGTGCGGCCACCACCCTTCCGAACGTTGTTGGTTAGCCATTATATCGGCCGCCTTGTTTCCTTCTCTAAAGATGTGAGAAACCTGCAGCGAGAAAGCATCTAACATCTTTAAAATCCTATTCCAAGCCGCCTTAAAACGCCAAGGCACATTCAAAGAACGAGAATTAAGAATGAGTATCACGTAGGTGGAATCGGCTTCAATCCAAAGTCTGTGCCATCCACGATTGTGAGCAATTTGAATCGCCGAGATAACTGCCAGTAGCTCTGCTTCAAAGGCAAAACCCGAGCCACCTTTGAAGTGAAAACAACCACGCACCACATTCCAGTTATCTCTAAACACCCCACCTGCAGCAATAGTTCCCGGAGTTCCCGTCGCTGAACCATCAGTATTCACTTTGATCCACGGCGCCACCGGTGGCCACCAATGTACCTCCACAAACTCCGGAGGAGGAGCACTCCTGGTATTAACACCCACTGCCCGGAGAATCAGATAATCCGACCAAGAATTCCACATGTAGCCTAATTTAGCAAAGTTATTATCAATCTCTTTGAAAGCAACTTTCACAGTGTGGATGACACGACGTGCTTCGAACTTTTGATTATCAAAGATACAATTGTTTCTCTGCATCCAAATGGCCCAGATGACCGTGATGATACCCGTTTTCCAGAAATTACCAATGAGGGGACTAAGTTTATACTGCCAAGCTGCCACCAAAAAACTATGAATATCACTCTCTTGCAACCCTTGCATGAAATTGAACCACCCAAGGAACGTAACCCAAATATTCTTCACACGCTCACAATTCCAGAAAAGGTGATCCTGAGACTCACTTCCTTTTAAGCAAAGCAAACAAACGTTAGGCGTGATCATACCGTAGCGGATAAGGCGATCATAAGTCGGCATTCTATTATGAAGAAGACGCCAACAGATCAAGGAACGTCGAATCGGAATAAAAGATTCCCAAAGCCAAGAACCCCAAGACACCTTCGGAAAATGATGACAATGCTTGTTGAAGGCCAGCGCAGTAGTGACATTCCCGTGCAACGAGGGTTTCCAGAAACGCACATCTCCGTCAGTGCCCAGAGGAGTGAGCAAAATATCACACACTATCTCAGGAAAAGCATTAACAAAGGCTTGCGTGAAATGCCAGACCCCATCATAGAAGTAATCTGCCACCGATTGAGTAAGAAACGGAAGCATGAAATGTGGAATACCACATTTATTCAAAAGATTATACCCAAGCCAGTCGTCATACCAGAACGAAGTAGAAGCGCCATCACCAATATACGAGTACGAATCCGCCACCAAACCATCAATTTCCTCACGTAAGCTCATCCAGATAGTAGAAGCAGCCACCAGAGATTTACTACGCCCAAATCGATCGAGATATCTATCTCTAATTAAATCATATCCGAACTCACGCCCACCAACCACCTTCCACGCCATTTTCATGAGATAGCTCTTATTCATGAGGTCGAATGACCTTACCCCGAGACCGCCCTCCTCCTTAATCGAGCAGACCCTCTTCCAACTCACAGAACAAGACGGCGTCTGCTTGATGTTGCCAGTCCAAAGAAAATTACGACAGCACGCATCGAGCTCCTTAATAAGAGCTGTCGGCCATCTATAAACCATCATGGAGTGCATCAGGGAGCTTTGGATAACCGACCTGATCAGGCAAATCCTCCCAGCCATCGACAACTGTAATCCCTTCCATCTCGCGAACTTGTTGATCACACGATCATGTATCGGTCGAAGATATGAAGCACGCACACGGCCCTTAAAGATATGAACCCCAAGGTAAGTAATCGGAAAATTGCCCTGAGAAAACCTCATTATGCTCTGTATAGCCCTGCAGGTCTGAGAAGGAACTTTGCTAGTAAAAAAAATTTGCGACTTATTCTGGCTCACAATTTGATCAGAAATTTGACCATAATACTCCATAATTTTCTGAATGGTATGAGCGTTCGTGACCGTGGCATGACAGAAAACCAGAATATCATCTGCATATAAAAGATGAGTGGGAAAAATAATTCCCTGTCTCATTTGCATCGGTGTAAGGGTGCCTGCGCTAACACAATTTGCAAAGAGCCTACCAAGAACATCCTCGGCGATTCCAAAAAGAATCGGAGAAAGAGGATCGCCCTGACGAACACCCCTTGAACACGCAAAATAGCCTTTAAGCTGACCATTGTACAGAATAGAAATCCTAGCCGAATGAAGCAGAATCTCAATCCAACTAATGAACTTTGGATCATAGCCAGCAACACGAAGAACGTTAAGCAGGAAGTCCCAGTTAAGAGTATCAAAAGCTTTATTGATGTCAATCTTGCAAGCCATGTTTTGACCACGGCTCGTACGATGCATACAGTTCACGCCTTCCGACCCAATCAGAATACAATCGTGAATGGAACGGCCGCTAATAAAACCAAACTGATGATGGGAAACATAAACAGCAGCAACCTGACTCAGTCTAGACGCCAACACCTTAGTAATAATCTTGTAAAGAAAGTTGGACAAAACAATCGGTCTCAGATCCGAGACCGAATTGACGACATCTTTCTTAGGGATCAACACCAAGGTATTAGAATTACAGCCTTGAGGAAGATAAGAATTCCTGAAGAAAGCTTGAACAGCACACCAAATATCCACTTTAATAATCGACCAACAATGCTGAAAGAACATACCCGAGAAACCATCCGGCCCTGGCGAGCTGTTCGGCTCCATCTGAAAAACCACAGCAGAAATTTCCTCTTCATCCGGCAAGCGAATGAGCAAATTATTATAACGATTTTCAACCATCTCCTCAATCACCGCCTCCACCGCCGTAATATCAGTATTAGTATGGCTGCTAGTCGAAAACAAAGAAGAGAAAAAATCCACGATATGATCTCCAATAGCCGTCTGATCATAATTCATAACACCATTGATCTCCATGTGAGAAACGATGTGAGGTTTACGACGAAACCTAAGCATTGCATGAAAGAACTTTGTGTTCCTGTCTCCGTCTTGAAGCCAAGACACCCGACTTTTTTGCTGTAAAAGCGAGCTCTGCCTGGAAAGCACAACGTTGATCTTAGCTTGGGCCTCCACTTCTTTATCAAAGAGATCCTCCGTGTAACCATCCCTGGCAATCTGATCTTGAATCTCCAAAAGCTCTTGTTGAGTATTCATGATACAAGAATCCACATTTCCAAAAACATTCCGATTCCACTCGCGAAGAACCTGCCGAAGACGCTTTAATTTATGCATAACTTTAAAAATCGGGCAACCAATCTCGGTATCCATATGCCAGGATCCTTCCACCGTATTGAGAAAATCCGGATGTAAGGTCCACATGTTAAGGAACTTAAAGAAACGATGGCGAGGAGGAGCATCCACCATGCAATGAAGAACAAGCGGCGAATGATCCGAGGTAATACGTGGAAGAGCTTGAACAAAAACTGAACTCCAGAGATTCGCAAAAGAGTCAGCATAAATCGCTCTATCCAGACGAGACTCCACATGGGTTGGCATAAATGTACGACCAGACCACGTATAATGCAGACCAACCGTAGGCGCCTCAATGAAACCGGAGGCTTCAATGAAATCACAGAACTCCGCACAAGAAGTAGAGTTAGGCATACAGTCACTACTTCTTTCATGGGCGCCTTTCACCGCATTAAAATCGCCAATAAAGACAACATTACCATCAATATGATCCAGAAGATCCAACCACAAACGACGTCTGCCAGCATACGTGTTAACGCCATGCACCACCGCGATTTTAAAATTCCACGTCGACCATCTGCAGTTCATGATAACCACCTGCTCCGAGGAGAAAATCACATCATGAGTAACAGAAGGATGAGAAAAAACCCAAATATTCGAACTCATGTTGTGTCTTGAATTTTGAAAACAAGGAATAAGATTCAGAGAACGCCAAAATCTAGAATAAGTCTTCTTGAGATTCGTCTTAGGCTCAATAATCCCAACAATCACAGGGGAGAAGGAGTCGCAATGCTCCTTTAAAACTCGTTTGGACTCGTCCGTAAGGCCCCGGACATTCCATACGAGGACATTCATCATAAAGACTGAGAATTCGTGTTCGGGTTTTCACCCGATTCCACTTCAGCTGCCCAACTCTTGGCCGCCACATTATTCAGGGCTCTATCATTCTTCGAGCTCCCTGACGTAATAATGAAATCTCGAGGTTTATCTCCTGCTTCCCAAGCTTTGTAAAGTTTATTTTTGATGAAATCTTCAGCCTGTTGGTTAGGTTGCTGATTAGGTTGCTGCTCTACCGAGTTCCAGAGACGACTCTTGATACTATCTTCCCCACGAATCATCGGTTTCTTTGCCTCCAAATCTTTCGGCGGTCTTCCCCTTTTTTTCACCTGCGCTTCCGCCTCAAAATTCCTGAAAGTTTCCACTATCCGCTGAGCTTTGATAGCGCTTTCCATCATCTTTTCCTATTTTTCACAATTTTTATCCTGATTGACCGAACTTTCAAAAATGACGATCTGTTGTGAATCTGCTTCCGCCCGTGTATTGCCACCATCCAACTGCCCATCAGACTCGTCTCCCGAATCTATCTCTTTCGTAACCGGCACAGTGATCGCCTGTAAGATATCTGGACCCGATGTCAATCTATCTCCACTGACATCCTCAAAATCAACATTCCTATCAGTTAAAGCCAACGACTGATTGTGGTTCTTTGTTCCCCGCGGTGTCTGAATCTGCTCTTCTTCAACAGCAACCTGTTCCCAAACCACCAACTGATTTATAATCTGCTCTTCTTCGACAGCCACCTGTTCCAAAACCCCAAACTGATTTTCAGTGACAATCTGCGGTCTGTGAGCTTGGGCAGTCCTATTCTGGTCCCAAGATTTTGGTTTCCAGTTAGGTGCCCTAACATCGTTGGCAGCTCCCTTGTTAATTATTTCATTGTCTTTACCCAGCGACATGTCTTTGTCCTTCCCATTCCTGCTGTCCTCCTTGGATTTGTTCTTCATTCTATTACAGTTATCAATAGAATGTCCAGTGATCTTACACTTAGAGCAGAAGGCCGGGAGTTGTTCGAATTCAAATTCGACGTGAAATGAACGTTCTTCCCCGTCAACCAGCAAAGCCTCCGGAAGAGGACGCGAGAGATCAATTTCCAACAAAATTCGAGCATAATGTCCAGCAGCACCACGTGCAGAAGCCCCATCAACTTTAATAGGTGATCCCATAGCCCTTCCAATACCCGTAATGACATCCAGAGTCCAAAATTCTAAGGGCAAATAATAAATGCGCATCCAAACTTCACAAAGTGAGGAAATTTCTTTATAGGGATCGAAGAATCTTACCCATTCGCGTAATCGCATGGTTCCGAAAGGTAGCTCCCAAGAAGTGCTTTTCTGAACTAACGCCTTGTCTTCAGCGGTATTAAATTTAATAGTGTAGAAGCTCTTTCCCATGGGGATGATTTGCCAATCATTGTCAATATTCCAAGCCACCTGAAGATCACGTTTAAGATCCGTGAGAAGACGCGGCTTCTCTCCTTTCCTAAGAAGAAGACGACCAATTAAAGCATGCTCAAATTGATTTATCTTGGGCAGCAGATGTTCTTTTGGCACCCTAAGCGTGGGTATTTCACCAGAGAAGTCCGGTTGCAGCGAAGTGAAGCGATGAACAAGCACATCCGGCGTACGTTCAATTTGTCGGGGTCTCCTCAGAAGCGAAGCAAAAGAAGTGATGCTCGGCCGATGAAGCTCCGTCGCCGAGGCATTCTTAGTATTGTTTCCCTTTATCAAATCCGGAACCCTAGTATTGGATGTAGTGTTTTTATGATCCTGTGAATTTCCATAAGTTCTACCAGCAAAAGACGTCGTCGTTGATTCCTCAGCCACACCCTTTGTAGATTCAGCAGCAAATTGCTCTTTGTCATGACCTTCTCGATGGCTATGATTAGAGAAGTTATTGGAAACTTGCGGCAGATTCAGCCCTGCCTTATCAACCATTATCGTCAAGTGTTGTTGGTTGATGGTTGGCGTCGATGACTTGCTCGGCGACATTGGCGGCATCGGTTGGTGGACGTTGGACGGCGTGCCGTTGATCTCATCCAAGAACTGCATTTTCCTGAAGGGAGCGGACCTTCTCCAGTGGCAGAGGTGGCGAACTCGGGCCACCAGAAGATTGGCCACCAGAAAAACCAAAAGTCAACACTCACCAGATCGGGTAATCAATCTCTCCCTCCGACGGGATCCGACGCGACAAAGGGGGCGGCGCAGGCGGAGACGGAGTGAGCACAGATCGAACAACAACCCTCTCTGCGCCGCCGTCCAGAGTTTTTGCGGTCGCCGGATCCAGCTGCCCGCCTCAATCGAGGGCGAGCAGCGTCTGCAACAGAAGTCTGGAATCTGCACGGAAGGCGGCAGCGGACGGAGGTGCCGAGGGTGAAGGAGTGGGCGACCGAGATGCAGCGCTGGGGAAGCTCCGATACGCGCAACCGGAGAAACGGGCAGCAGCGGTGACTGCGATATCACCGGACGAGCCGCGCTGCAGCTGCTGCTGTATTTGTTCGACCAGAACCGACGCTGCTGATGGTCTGCACCGGACGCCTGATCTTCGCCGGTAGTCGGTGGCGGCGGCAGACCGGAGAGGAAAGGTCAATATCCGCGGCTCCTCATCAAAGATTAGCTACAGTATTGTAGAGAGAGAAAAACGAAACCCTATCAAACTCCATATAACGTGGCCACCTATTACTATTGTTTTTGAATCAAAACTATTTAAACTCTAGGCCATCTCGGAGGCTCCACGAAAACAGGTTAATCATAGACCTGCTCGTTGACTGACTTTATTTCCTTTTTTGGTTATAAAAGTTAAACCATATTTATAGAAATAATTAAATAATTATCGAATTTTCCATTTTCTTAGGAAAGACTGTTGGCTTTATTTTAGTAAACTTCTCACATGACTGTGTCCTTGAACTTTGACCATATTGAAAATAATTAAATTGCCATATTGTTGCATAGAAGAGAATAAATAATAAGTTATTCGAATAAATAACACATGTTCATATTTATAAAATATATTTCAAAACACATGTATATAGCATGGAACCTGAAAGAAGAAAAAACATATATATACATATCCTTCATTCTAATGCATATTGACTAATACCTTCGTTCCATTATTAATGACACATATTTTATTTTGAGATATCCCCCTTGCACCTCCCCCTCCCACTACCATCCGCCAACGTCACCATCTTTAATTTTGATAATTTGTCAATTTTCTTTTTAGTTTCAGCGAGAAGAGTAAATGAAAAATTAACAATACTAATTTTCAAAAATAATTTTCTCTAATTTTGTTCTCTTTAATCTTCTTGCCGAAAAAGCACAGATCATAAATAATGGGACGAGGGGAGTATAAGATTACCATAGCTTTGATTTGTTTAAAATCCATTAAATCTCATTTGGTCAAAATATTCCAAATATTATTGCAAAGTGGAGTATATTTTGAGAAGAATTAGTTTTTTAAGCTTGAATTAGTCTTTTAATTAAGGTTTAAGCTTTTTTCGTCTCATACATACGAGTGTACATCATTTTTGATGTAACAAGTTTTAATCAATGATAGTTGAGGTGTATTACGAGTTTAGGAAAATGACCTATTTTTATTGTAGATCATGTATTGTAAAATTGTGAGTAAGTTGATAAAGGTGGGGTAAAATAAGAGATTTTTTATTGTAGATCATGTATTGTAAAATTTGTATCAGGACGATGTTAATCATAGGAAATATAAACACTTGTGCTTATGCATGAAAAGGGTCAATCCAAAAAGGATTAAGTACCACTTTTCCCTCAACATTGACACCCCTATCTCCTTAAACACCCTAACGTCAGGATGAGTATTGTTTACTATCTCAACGTGTGAAAATTGAAACAAATCGTCCCCCACGTTTTAACAGTCGTCCCAGGCACAACTCTAACGGGGTTAAGCACCGTTAAAACGTAGGGGCAATTTGCTTTAGTTTTGACACTTTGAGGTAGTAATTAAATAGCGTCAACCCTGACGTTAGAGTATTAAAAGCGATAGGAATAAGGGTGTCAACGTTGGGGGAGAAATGGTACATAACCTATCCAAAAAAGACGATATTTAGGTGTGTATTTATTTTATTTTATACTCCCTCCGTCCCATAATAAGTGGCCACATTTCCTTTTTCGTCTGTCCCACTATAAGTGGCTGCTTTCTAAAAATGGAAATAATTTAACTTAATTAAGATCATTAATTAAGTTACTAATTAAACCCTAAATTATGTTTAAAATAAACATATACACCTTATACACACACAAACACACACATAGAGAGCAGCCGCCCCTCTCTCTTCTTCTCCGGCGGGATGCCACCCCCATCGCCGCCGCCGCCGCCACCTCTCGCCTCTCCGGCCGCCGCCGCCTTTCGCCCATTCGGCCGTCGCCGCCTCTCTACCTCTCTCTCTCGTGATATCTCTCTCCCTCTCTCTCACCGTCGCATCCTTGGGCGATTTGGGGGATTCGAAGCTCGCCGCCCAAATGCGTGAGGTCGTGCGCCGATTTGGGGACTAGGGTTCGCCTGCGCCGATTTGAGGTCGTCGTCCTCCCTCTCTCCCTCTATTCTCTTTCAGATCTAGCCGATTTGGGGGCAAGATCTGGTTTTTGATTTCTGGTGGTGGTGGTTGTTGTTGGCGGCGGTGGTGGTGCTGCTGTCGGCCAGGAGAGAGAAGGGAGGTGAGGGCGACGCCGGGCACGGGAGGGCGACGCCTCTCCTGTCGGCCAGGAGAGAGAAGGGCGGTGGTGGTGCTGCTGTCGGCTTGGCGCGGCGAGGAGAGGCGAGAGATAAGGGAGAGGGAGAGAGGTCGACGGGGAACGGGAGATGAGGGAGGAGGAAGAGGTCCAAGGTGAAAGGAGAGAGGGGAGGCAGAGCCGCCGGCCTCCGGTCGTCTCACTGAGCGGCGTGTTGCTGCAACATCCTCCCGCCGTCGATTCTCCGTTGTTTGGCCGGAGACTGAGCAGCGATAGCTCCCCGGTTGACTCCACTGCCTCTCCGGCGTTACCGGAGCCCGAATCCTCTGTGAGGGGCGAGCCTCGGCGGAGATTGATGTTCGAGCCGCTCGAATCCTCTGTGATCCTTCCTTTTCGTGTGTCTGATTTGTTTTTTTCGTGCTTACAGTGGGGATTGATTGAATACATTGTTGGTTGTTGGTGTGAATGTTGCTGAAATGATGAATGATCTGTTGATTTTGGTGCATTTCTGAGAAATTTGGCGTTGATGTTGGTTGTGTGTCTGAATCTGTGATGAAACCCTTTTTTTGGTTGAGATTAAAAATTTAATTACCTTCCACAAAATACATTAAATGGTAGGGGACCACACTTAATCTCCACTATCTATCACTTTCTTAATCTCCGTGCCGAAAAGAATATGGCCACTTATTATGGGACGGAGGGAGTATTATATTCTGAATTAGTATTAAACACGATGAAGTCTTTTCCATTCGAGATGTATGCTTAATGAAATGACTTTTCTTTGAATATATAGCTATAAAATCGTTCATAAATTTTCTAAATATATTATTAGTTACTACGTTTCTATCCAACATTCTAGAATTAGGTTAGGCCTTCTTATATTTCACATCATTATCAATTAATTAAACACAGCCGAAAATAAACTCTTACATCAGATTAGCAAAGAAGGAGATTGAATAATATAATATTATATAAATTTTGCGATCATATTCAAATTCTATCAAAACTTCATTTTGAGGGTCCGAAGAAGATATTTAAATTTAGCGGTGATTAGCTCTGAAGAAGATATCAAAACTTACATCATTATCAACCATCTAATCATTCAAATTTTTTAAATATTTAATTAATCTCTTTTTTTTTACATCATTAATATTCCACTCATTCCAACCGTATATATTTTTGATAGTTTATCAACGACTATTCGACTATTTAACCACAATATTTTATAATTATTTTATTATACTTTTAACTATAATATTTTAAATTGTGTTAAAAATAAATTAAAATAAAAAAATTTGTAAAAAATCTAAAATGACAAAAAAATAAAAATTCAAAACATGAAAAAAAAACTAGAGGAGGACAAGATGTCTCACTTCCACCCTAGGTGCAAGAGATTGAGCTTAATTCATTTATGTTTTGCAGATGATATGCTCTTGTTTACTAGGGGAGATGAGAGCTTAATAAGAAAGTTGTTATAAGCCTTTGGAAAGTTTTCTAAGGTATCTGGTTTAAAAGCTAATTAGACTAAGAGTTCTATATATTTTGGAGGGGTGAATTACAAGTTGTTATTCTTGAAGCTTCTGGTAGGATAAATGGTCAGCTTCCCTTTAAATATCTTGAAGTGCCTCTCTTATCAAAGAAGCGCAGTCAATTGTGCAATGCCAACCATTAATACAGAAGATTCTAGGAAGAATAGATTGTTGGGCAACAAAGTTTCTTTCTTATGCAGGGAGAATACAACTCATCAAATTAGTCTTGACTAGCATTCAATCCTATTGGAATCAAATATTTCTACTTCCTCAGAAAGTCATCAAGCTATTATAAGCAGCTTGTAGGAACTTTCTGTGGTCTGAAAAATCCGATACTACTAAAAGAGTTCTAGTGGCGTGGAAACACTTGTGTCAGTCTAAAACAACTGGAGGATGAAATCTCGCTAGGGCTGCCATGGGCTAATCGAGCCCGACGGTTCGGCCCAGAACCGGCCAGGAAGTCAACGGTTTCGGCCCGAATCGTTGACTTTCGGACCGATTCCGGGCCAAACCGCCAAACTGGAAAGGCTGGTTTAGATTCATGGAAATCTCGACCCTGAACCGACGGTTCTGGTCGAATTTTTAATTTTTTTTAAATTCAAATTCATATCCTACATTTTTCAATGTGGAATAATTTAAACTAAATGTAGCTTCACTATTTATATTGTACTACACATGGTAGAGAATCTTACATTTTTCAATATGAGATAATTTGAACTTAATGTAGCTTCACTATTTATAGTGTACTACACATGGTAGATAATTTTACATTTTTCAATGTGTTATAATTTCAACTTAATGTAGCTTCACTATTTATAGTGTACTACACATTGTAAAGAATCCTACATTTTTCAATGTGGGATCACTCATGACTCAACTTAACTTATAAATATATAACTTATAAGGTCTAGGGATCAAACCCCACCGCTCCCCTCCCCCAAATGTAAAAAAAAAACTTATATAATAACTTATAAATATATGTTGTATTTTTTAAATTTTGCGTATATATATACTTAACTTTAACAATTTTGAAATTACTCAACTTAAAAATCTTAAATAATATAATAATCTACAGCTGTTAAAATTTTAATAACTTACAAGTGTTGAAAAATACAACATATATTTATTTTGTTGTTATATTATTTAAGTTGAGTGATCTCACATTGAAAAATATAGGATTATTTACAATGTGTAGTACACTATAAATAGTGAAGTTATATTAAGTTGAAATTATCCCGCATTGAAAAATGTAACATTCTCTACCATGTGTAGTACACTATAAATAATGAAACTACATTAAGTTGAAATTATCTCACATTGTAAAATGCAGGATTCTTTACAATGTGTAGTACACTATAAATAGTGAAGCTACATTAAGTTGAAACTATCCCATATTGAAAAATATAGGATTCTCTACAATGTGTAGTACACTATAAATAAAGAAGTTACATTTGATTAAAATTAAAATATTATTTAAATTGAGTAATATCAAATTTTTTCAACACTTGTAAAGAAAAAAAATCTGAAATTTCATTACAAATCATTTAATTTCATAAAAAAGAATACAAAAAAAGAGGAAAAGTCTGAAAATCGCCGATTTTTGGCGGGCCGGTTCAAGGTCTGAATACCGGCCCTTCAAATTTTAGGCGGGCCGGTTCACGTTCATGAAATTTTCGAACTTGAACCGCCGGTTCGGCCCCAGAACCGGCGGTTCCTGAACCGATGGCAGCCCTAAATCTCGCTGATATCAGATGGTGGAACAAGGCTGCAATTAGCAAACAATTCTGGAAAGTTGCTTAGAAAAAAGATTGTTTGTGGATAAAATGGGTTCATGAGTATTACATGAAAGGACAGAGCTGCATTACTTGTGTCATTCCAAACCAAGCTTCAAGGATTATTCGAAAAATATTGGGAGCCGGGACCTACTTTTCTCAACTCAATTCAAGTAATTGCAGCCTAACTCAGTCTACATTCTCTGTTTGAAGAATGTATGTGGCAATGATGGGTGATGCCCCAAAGGTGGGGTGACAAATGATGCTTACAAGGAATATTGCACCACCCAAGTTTATATTTATAACTTATTTGGCTATTTTAAGAAGACTATCTACTGTGGAAAAGCTGGAGAAAATTGGAATTTATTGTGATAAAGAGTGTTCTTTGTGCATGATTGAGAATGAAACTATTGATCACTTATTTTTCAAGTGCTATTTTTCTGCAAATATTTGGAAGCAACTTGCTGGATGGAGTGGAGTTCATGAACAGGTGTTAGATTGGCAAGGGGAGCTGAGCTTCATGGAGACACAATGCAGAACTAAGTCTGTAAGGAACGAAATGCAAGGAAATTTGGGGATAATGTGTGTACGGTTGAGCAAGTGGTTATACAGTGCCAACTACACATAGTTACAATGAGACAAATGATAGGAAAGTGATGAGATATTTGAAGAATTAGACTCAGTTAGTAGTCTTTGCTTTGTTAGCTTGTAAAGTTTTGCGACATTGCTCAATGATAATAAAACCCCCTCTATTTACCAAAAAAAAAACTACAACTATGAGAGTGTGACGTATAGCGCCAACCATGAACGGTCTCTCTCCATTATTTTTATTATTACGAACATGATGATCGATATATATGGCAAAAGATCGCTATTATACGTAGTCTGATGAATAAAATATTGAACTCCGATTGTCAATAAATATTGCGATTTTTCTAACAAGTATTTCGGTAAAAATACTAGTTGCAACATTTTACTTTATGAGTTAATATGCAAAAACATCCCTAATGTTACCACCTCAACTACACTTAAGCCCCTAACCTAACATTGATAGCAACTAAAACCCAAAAGTTCATTAAGTACTACAATTAAACCCATAAGCAAAATTTCTTTCCCAAAATTAAGAAATTTATTTTTTTAATTTATACTTCATTCATCCATGAAAGAACTTCCTAGGAGGGAGTGACACGAGTTTTAAGAAAAAATATTGTTGAGTGTATTGAGAGTGGATAAAAGGTAGTTGAGTGTATTGGGAGTGGTGAAAATGTGTTATAATTAATATTGAGAGTTGTGAAAAGTGAAAAGTAAGAGGATTATAAGTGGTGGGGTATAGTCCAAAAATAGGTAGAAAGTTCTTTTGGGCGTCCCAAAAAGAAAATATAAGAAGATCTTTCGTGGACGGAGAGAGTATAATAATATAAAAGGGGAGTTTTCTCCCTCCATTTTTTTCCACCATTTTTTCTCTCTCTTCTCTCATCAATTTTTTCATATAAATAAATATTTTCATACACAGACATAAATAAAAGAATTGTAAAATTTTAACAAACAGAAAGAAAATATAATATTTTAAAATTTTAATAACTTATTTGTTTTAAATTTATTTTTAATAATTTTTATACCATATTAAATATTTTATTACAAACTTAAACATAAGATGCTTATTAAATATTTCTTCATAAATTAAATTTGATATTATTTAGAAAAGTATTAAAATTGTAAAAGAAAAAAAAGATGAAAAATAATGAAAAAATTGATGGGAGAAGAGAGAGAAAAAATGGTGGGAAAAAATGGAGGGAGAAAACTCTTCTTTTATATATTATATAAATAAAAAATGAATTTCTTAATTTTGTGAAAGAAATTGTTTGTTTATGGGTTTAATTGTAGTACTTAATGAACTTTAGGGTGTTAGTTGCTATAAACGTTACGTTAGGGGCTTAAGTGTAATTGAGATTGTAACGTTAGGGGTGATTTTGCATATTAACCCTTACTTTATTGTGTTTTCATAATCGACCAATTAAATTTCCTGTAATTAAATTAATATTAGACTTATTATTTAAGTGACCTAGCTGATGTCAATTCTAGATCGAGACCCTTGAGCAAAATGAGTTTTAAGTTAAATCCATCCCAAATTTATCTCTTATAATTTGTTTTTCATGTATGATGATTAAAGTAGCAGTCGTTCAAAACATGTTTGCTATAGAGATTTTGTTTAGCGACAAAATAAAAATATTACTCCCTTCGTCTCATTGTACTTGAGATCTTTTTTTTTGACACAAAAATTAAGAAAAATGTATTTTATTTATAGGTGAAAAAGTGAAAATATGTTTAAAGGATAAAATCTTTACCAAAAAAGAAAAAAATATCACTAATAATGGAACGCCTTAAATAGAAAGAGTTTCAAATACAGTGTGATGAGGAGAGTATTAAATCATGCACAGCCAAATATATATCCCATAGATAAGCCATAAATATGCTACATTAAATATGATCAACCAAATATAGCAAAGAGACCAAAGCATATTTGCTGAAAGCTGACCAGAGAACTGCAAATAGTGTGATAATGAAAACTAAATAGAAAAAAAAGCAGTAGAAGTAATCAAAACTAAAATCCCAACACTCCCCAAGATTTTACTTTCACCAAAGTTTTAAACTTTTGAGATCCCTTTTTCTCCTCATAACACGCACGAACGAATTCTTTAATCTTTATTGCTAAAAGAAACCGCATTTAAAAATAAAAATTCTGCAAATCCCAACAATTTAATCCTCTGTAATTTAAGCCATGTGATGTGTGATTGATTTTCTGAGCTAGAGATTGCTGTCAATCACTTGTCTTTCGGACTATTTATAGCTTCGCGTGTGCAGGTGAGTCAACTCAACCGAGTCGCCATGGGCTGCTGCGTATCTAAAGGGTATCCTCCGCGCGCGGCGGACAAGGATCAGCAGCAGCTGCAGCTGCAGCACGGCCACCGTCGCTCCTCCTCCGTGAATGGAGCGGCCACCGGCGGATTCGCGGAGTTCTCGCTGGCGGAGCTGAAGGCCGCCACCAGCAACTTCAGCTCCGACAAAATCGTCTCGGAGAGTGGCGAGAAAGCGCCCAATGTCGTCTACGAAGGCCGCCTTCAGAACCAGCGCTGGATCGCTGTGAAGAAGTTTACAAAAATGGCGTGGCCTGATCCTAAACAGTTTGCCGTGTGTATCGTATTTTATGTTTAATTTGATCGGCATATAATGAAGTGGGAACTAGGTTTTAAGTTTATGAACTGTTTGATATGGCTCAATTGATGTGTAGGAGGAAGCGAAGGAAGTGGGGAAGCTGAGGCATAAGAGGCTGGCTAATCTGATAGGTTATTGTTGCGATGGGGATGAGAGGCTGCTCGTTGCTGAATTTATGCCAAATGAGACTCTCGCTAAGCATTTATTTCACTGTAAGGTTCTGTTGTTGAATTTAAGTGAACTTAAATCTGTAGTTAGTTTGTCTTTGTTTGGCATTACTCATTTTCGTGAAACTTAGACCACCTCTTTTTCGGTGTGATTCTGTAGGATATAGAAGAGTTGGTAGATTGTTTGATGCTATTATCTGTTTAAAGCATGTTATGTTCAAATTTTTTATGTGAGCCTGTCCGTGCTCTAGATCACTTTAACTCTTTTATTTGTTGGAATTATGAGTGTCTTCAGGATGAATCATGGGTGGGAACTAAGGGTGCAGAATTTGTTGCTTGTTCGAGTACGGTTGTCCCTTTGCTGCGAGAATTACTGATGTAAAAATGTGACATAAGACTTGGGTCATGCACGAGAACAATTTTATTATGGGCATAGGAAAAATACGGAATATCTGTAATCTGTAGTAAGTTATCTACTAATTTTCTAAGTGCATGACATGGAGTTGAGTACCTAGGCTAACCTTAATGAACTTGACAAACTTAAAGAGTTCCTAAGGCCTTTCAAGAAGTTTCTCGTTGCCTTTAATAATGTTGGCAATGTCCAAATCTGGAACGTGTTAAATAGTTTTTTAAGGATGGTTGTGATTCTACTGTTAGTCAGAGATAGCCATTTTTGGATCAGATGGTAACCATTTGATTGCCCAGGGAAAAAAATAGCTGCTCAAGAAACTTCTTGTACTGCTAAATCATCATAGTTCCTTTGTCTCATTATGGTCCTTTGGAGTCTGAGTTATACATATATATATATTTCCAGTCATGCAACATGGGATTTTGACAAAGTCATATTATTGTCTTGTTATCCTTGGCAGCATCTGCCTGCTACAGACCTTGCTACCTATAATGCTGTATATTAGTCCATAGTAGATACCTTCTTCGTGTTTATTCTTGATGAAAAGGGGATACACAAGGATAGGCTTGTCTCTTCTCTTTTATTGAGCATTTTCATATAAACATTAAATCAAATTTATGATGCCCTTTATTTATCTTTGAATTCTGTCGTAAGTTTTCTTCTCTACCATCTGCAGGGGAGAATCAAACCCCTGAGTGGGCCATGCGTTTGAGAGTTGCTCTATATATTGCTGAAGCACTTGATTATTGCACCAGGGAAGGTCGCCCTCTCTACCATGACTTAAATGCTTACAGGGTTCTCTTTGACGAGGTTAATTATTTTAAGCATCTGAAGCATTTTTTGTTCTATATCTAAGCTAGGGTTTTTGATCTTGCTATATGCATATTTTGCATGCAGTTGGGCCTAGGTTTTATGTATATATAAAATTATATTGGGAATATTTGTTGATGAGGTTAGTTTTGGCAGAATGGAGATCCACGACTTTCCTGTTTCGGATTGATGAAGAATAGCAGGGATGGTAAAAGTTATAGCACAAATCTTGCGTATACACCTCCTGAATATCTAAGAAATGGTAAGTTATGTGCGCATAATCTTTCCTTACATACTTATCTGAAAATAGATTTCCAACTCCAAGATAAACTGCCCATTATCCTCCATGTGGCTCTCTATGAAATAGACATTGTAGCCAAATGTATCTTTCAATAAACGAGATAGGCTTTACTGAGATAAAAAGCTAAAAAGGCTTAATTACCCTGATGGACTTTGTGCTTGACTTTAAGATGAATTTATTGACACGTACCGTAGTAATCTCCAGGTAAATATGTTATGAGTTGATGACAAATTGAGCGAACTTACATAAATAGAAAAGGCATATAAATACTATTGTATTGTTGGTGTGACAAATTCTGGAAACAGAGGGTTTTATAAATTTAAATACACTAAAATTCACTCTATCTAGGGTAAAGATGGAATGTAGATCCTATGACTCTTTTTGTATCGACATTTATAATTTATATCTGGCAAAGAATTTCTCCCACAAGCAAACCAGCAGTCTACCTCACTCTCGGTTAGGAAGATAAACTAATCTAATAGTAACATGCATTCCTAATAAATGAAAAGCATCGCGAACAAACGTATATTTAAGCTGGTATAGATGCAGATTAAAGAGACAAGGTTCATGTATAACTGCAAGCAAGAGTATAAGCTTGCTGGAAACTTATGAGGAGTCCATATGCCAGCATATGGTTAGAAAGCCTAAAACTCTCTAACTCAGTCTTATCTCGGTAATTACAGTGAGCAATAATGCGATGCTATTGTTTTAACTCAGCCTTATCCTAGTTTTTGAAGTTCTTTACGTCATAAATCAACTCTATAATTTTTGCATTGTGGATCATGATTTAATCTTTGTTAAAGTTGGTGTGACTTAGTGCTGCACGGATGACCATCAGCCAAATCTTTAAGCTTTTGAGAAATCTGTCTGAGCTTAGTTTACTTGCATCATTACATGTTAGCAGGGGAAAATAAGGTTTTATTAAGAAACCAGTACAAAGGCTACATACAGCAGTTATTAACTATCAGTGCTAACTTAGGTTTTCTGATCAAGTAGAGATCATATTTCTGATCAAGTGAATTGTCCTAATATTGAGTTGGTAAAATAGTTCTAAATTGATACTTTTAACTGAGCACCTTTGCTTTTCCTGATTTTGGTTGTCTTCTGTTATTACATTTTTTCTCTATTGTTTCTTTCTCTCAACAAGAGTATTAGCATGTGATGGGAATCTCTTGCAGGGAGAGTCACCCAGGAAAGTGTTGTTTTCAGCTTTGGAACTGTCCTTCTGGATCTTCTTAGTGGAAAGCATATTCCTCCAAGTCATGTACGTATTTGCATTTTGCTATTTGTGAGTTTTGGTAACTTCTTGTTTGGAAGCTACAGTATCTTTCCTAAGTTTACTTCAGTATTCATTTATGTACATGCATCAACTAGTTCAATAGTTGCCGAAAGCAAGTTATTCAATGTTGTGAGTAGTTTGATTATTTATCTAAAAATTTGAATTATTAATTCACTTGGCTAAATAATGCATCTGTGATTGAAATTCTCCTCCACCAACCACGACGAAGCAATTTTATTGAATCTTTACAGTTGAAAACATTTATAGAAATACATGAATTCATTTCTCTCAACAAATATTTGATCACTTATTTATTCTGACATATTTTTTCTATCTCACTATTATAACAATGTTCTTTTGAACACATTTCCGAGATGATCAGAATATATTCCCGTTAAAAGATACGTCAATGAATTAGTGGCTTAGGCGTGTAACTTGACCCTCTCAATATTTCTTATCAAGTTTTAAATGACCTCAGTTGCAAGTTCCTTATTTTCTTTTCCATATAATTTCTATCTTGATTTATGCTGTTTTGAGGAGCTTATAAGCTCCTTCAAAGTGTTTGACAAAATAAGCTCTTAAACAGTTTATAAGCTTCAAAAATAAGCTCCCAAAAAAATAAGTTTCTCTACCCCAAATTATTTTTTTATAATCTCATATGCAACAATATTTTTACAAATATTTTTCAATCATAATTTATTATTTTCATCATATATCGTTCAAGTTCATTTTTCTTCGATTTTCTCTCTCTAAAAAAATATTTTCTCTCTCTAGCAAAAAAATCCTCTCTCTAGCTTATAAGCTCAATTATCCAAACACTTTGACAACTTATAAGCTCTTAAAAATTACATCTTATAAGCTCTTGAAACATCTTATAAGCTCCAAGAGCTTATAAGCTCTTTAAAATAAGCTTAGCCAAACACCCTCTAAGACAGGAATTGGTTTTGTTTTGCCATGCCTTTCAATTTGTCAGTAGTTTTTCTTGCATTATATGTTTAATCACTTATTCATTGAATTATTGGCTCAAGTGAGAATGTATGTTGATCGGCATTTCTTTATTTCAGGCTATTTTGTCACTGTCATGGTTGTGCTGCACACGTGTTACCCTGCTTATATTGTTTTCTCGTGATAGTGTTCATACTAAATATGTTTCTTCATTTCAGGCACTTGATATGATACGGGGGAAGAATATTCTTCTTCTAATGGATTCCCATTTAGAGGGAAATTTTTCAACTGAAGAGGCCACTGTTGTTTTTGATCTTGCTTCGCAGTGTTTGCAGTATGAGCCAAGGGAGAGGCCAAAGACAAAAGATCTTGTTTCTACACTTGCCCCTTTGCAAAATAAGAATGATGCAAGTTCTAATAATATCCTTGGCTTTTAAAAAATTCATATTTATGCCTATTTAACCCACGGGATATTACAATATACAATTAT